>NC_051426.1:18535848-18548594 GCF_015228065.2 Penaeus monodon
AAAAAAAAAAAAAACCCCCGACCCAAAAAATTTTTTAATTTTTTTTTTTTTGGGGTTAAACCCTTTTGGTTTTTTAACAAAATATCTTTGAAGCATTTTACATGATAAAAAAAGATACTGTAAAAAATTACTTTTATTACAAAAAATGCTATACAAGGAAAACACTTTTGTAATATACATTTATAATGTAATATTTTGAGTAAAAGCAATCCTTAATACCAATAATTTATGTACCAATACTGCTTACATTAATTTACTTCAGAATGCATATTCAATACTGAATATAGGAATATCTGGTTGATGAAGTGCTAAAATAAACAATTAAAAGAGAACAAGGTAAGATGAAGTAAAAAGAATCTTGATATTAAGTATTCTTTCTTCTTATCCTGAAAAATTTAATTTGCTGTGAGAAAGACGAAGAAATTCAAATGATAGCATCTTCCAACATTTCCTCCTGTTGTTCTCCAATCTTAACATATAACTAAGACAGGGGAAACTTGCATCAACTGGAAATAAATATAAGCAATGAATCTTTGATAAACTTTTCGGGAAAACTAAAAAAAATTTTGATCATTTTTGCCAAAGGAAAATATACAAAAATAAAACATATATCAAAGAAGGGCTGAAGATAAAATTAAAAAAACACACAGGGGCCAACCATTTTGTAAAATTTTCGTGTGACCTCCGGGGGAGTGCAAGTTTAAACCCTTTTATTTAAAAAAATTTAGTTGTGAGCGAGTTTTTCTAGTCTTTTGGGGTTTTGTACCTGTCATTCTTTTGATTTTTTCCTTTTTTGGAAATTTCCCCCTTGGGGCCTGCAAGAGAGGCAAGAAACATTTGGAGCAGGACCCCCTCCTAGTTGATATATCAGCATTTGTAGCTTCTAAAGTCTCTTGAGCCAAAGGTTGCAATTTTTTTTGAACGGGTTTGGATTTGCACACGTAACTAGCGGGTGGAGTTCTTTGCATTCATCTTTTTAAAAGACGAAAAAACTCACGGATAGCTTGGGTTTACATTGTGAGTTATTGTTTCCTGGCAATGTACTGACTTTTTTCTTTGGGGGTGTATCCTTTTCTGTTATACATTGCAAGACCTAATTTTTCCCCTGTACACCCCAAAAAATGTGATGGATGGGAAACCCTTCCCGCATTCTTCCCCCTCATCTCCGCGAGATTACTAAGCTCTTACTAAGATAAGGTTTTGGTCTTTGATTTTTTTTTTTGAATAATCTGATTTTTCATCACAGATTTTGCTGTATGGAACTGATTCTTTAGTCTGTGTAGATTCCAAGCTGTACTTCTTTTATCCACAGATTCTGACGATATGGAACTGATTCTTTAGTAGTGAGATTTCCAACTAATCATGGTATACTAAGAGGTTTGATTATCAACAAGAATTTCAAGTTTTTTTTTTTTCTTTTACTTCAGTTTAAAAAAAGTGTGTCCCTGTTTTTTTCCCCTAAAACTATTTGTCTTTTTTTGGGTTTTCTTACCAGGTTCCCGCTTCACATCAGAAGAAGGATATACCCCAAGAAAATTTAAAAGCACAATTGAGTCAGTTTGGGGTTTCCCTCAAAAATCCTTGTAATATGTTTATGAATCGTTGAAGTCATTTTTGACAAGCTATGTAATTCTTTTTTATAAGGGTTTCCTGGCGTATTTTGACCCTTTTCCCTATGCTCGACTTCTATTACCTTCCTTATTAATGCAGGTTTGATAATTCTGAGAGGGTGAAATCCCTTTTTTGAGATTTCCTTCCACTCATCATTTGCCAAATTGAGTAACTCTCTTGCCCCTTTATATCTATTATGGTTAGTCTCTGGTGCTAGTGTCTTTAATTTTGGTGTGTCTATTTCACCCCCTTGCAATTTTTTTTCCTTATCCATACAAATTTTATGACCTACAGCATCCTTTGGATAATGACAAATTTCACTGCCCTTGTCCCTGTCCTTATCTAAAGCAATTCTAGTTTCTGAATATGTTGGAGAATTTCCATTTTCATCTATACAATCATCTAAAATGTCAACATTCACAGAAGAAATATTTCTCATTTCACTTGGTACAACAATATCTGTAAACAGTTTTTTGTCAGCATTTTTTGATAAGCACTTAACTTCCAATAGGGGAATACAGAAGTCTACTTTAGGCACATTATCTTTTTTACCTGAATGTGGGTCTAGTTTGGATAAATCTGTGGTTTCCTTTCTATGAAAGTTGGTTCTCTTTATGGAATCACTTGTATATGCTTTCTGTGTTGATTTTTCTATAAATTTTCTATTCAAGTATGGGGAGTTTCTAATGCTGTAATGCTTAAACCCATGTGCTCTTTTACTTTTTGTTTTATTTGGAATATATCTTTCCACAGATCTCCTTGTTAATCTAGCTTCTGAAATATTTAGATGTCTTAGCTCTCCTAGCCCTCTTTGCTGGAGTTCCCTACATTCATCCTTAAGAAGTTTATCCATTTCCCTACATTTTTTTCTTCCACTTGCAATTTTCTTTCTACATCCATTCTCAGTCATATTACTCTCACATTCATCAGGTGTTTCCTTTAGTGTATCTTTCATTGAGGACATATTTTCACACTTTAATTTTGCCTGTTTATCTTCAGCATTTAAAATTTTGTCATTCATACTGCTACCAACCAAAGCTTTAAAGAATTCAACACCCTTGTTAACAGTGTTAACAATATTACTAATAAAGCCAACAACAGGAGTTTCTACACTCCGTACATGCTTGTCCTGAGAATTCATATTAGCTTCCTTTGATACAAAAATTCCTTTAGAGACACATTCCAACTCCACATTACTTTTTTGCCATCTGGCACTTTCTTCAGTATCCAAAGGTTTTTCAGTAATGTTAAATGAAATATCCTCATCAACATGGAGTGGGGGTTTAAAGCTTATTTCATCATCAATTATTAATCCATGTGATCCCTGATCTACTGAGTTTTCATGTCTGAAGATGTACTCTCCATCCAAGACCTCTGGAACTATTGCTGCTTCTCCGTGAATATCATGAAAGCCTTCTCGTGTGCACATTCTAAATAGGGAGCTTTGTTGGACCCCTTGATTTTCTTTCCTTACTTTCTCATATTCTGTTTTAGAGTTTGGGCATGAATTGGCATATTTCTGAGAATTATCTAATATCAAGATTTTTCTGTCTTTAACAGTAAGGCTTTCATGCTTCCGTTTGCGGCTGCTGGGCTTCTTTCCTGACTCATCAGGAATTGCAGGTGGAGCAGTTAAAGGTAGGAACGCACTATCTGGGACGGGAGAAACAGATAAGTTGGGCGGGACATTTGGAGGCTGGCCATTGATCGCCAAGTCCCCTAGGTGTCCTGCTCCAAAGTGGGACTCTTGTTTTGACGACCAATGGCTATTCCCATTTTTTGGCAGGGAATGTTTGGAAGAAAATGGTATTTTTGCACCTGAATGAGGGTAACAATTTAAACCATTCAGTTGTTGGGGTGCATTATCTGCTTCATTCTGCCTTCTACTCTTACCAGATTCATCATCATCACTTGAGAGATCAATTATTTCAATAGGTGTATTAGTTCTAGAAATACCAACACTTGCACTATTGAAAGATAAAGTATCCTCACTATTTTCAAATATATTAGGCACGGACACAACACCTGAACTAACAGTTTGCATAACTCCAGTTTGGGTAACTGGATGAACATTAGTACTTCGGAATCTTGAGTCAGTGCTAAATTTAGATTCATTATTTTTAAATATTTTCACTACCTGTACTTCAGAATTTGAATTACACCACTCATCACTTAAAGCCTTGGGCATTTCTTTACTTTTAGTCTGAACATCACATACGTCTTGTAGAACAGAATCATTTTTTGCTGGTTTTATTTCTTGTAAATTCTTTTGATGGGAATGAGATCCATGTACTCTGGCTATGCTATCAGTATCCTGATATAGAAATCGAAGGTCTTGATTCCATCTTCCTTTAGGTTGATGAGATAAAGAGTTATCAGAGACCTGATAAACAGCCTGCTGTTCACTTTCTTCTCTACCATGAGGAAACCTGTCTCCATATGTAAAAGCATATCTATGAGAACCTGCATACTGTAAACAATTTTCTGGTTGTCTAAGAGTTCCTCCATCTTGAAAAAGTGTATTTCTAGGTAACTGACTTGAAGTAGATGCCCAAGGGTTTGAGCATGCAGCTACAAAAGAAGATGAAGCCCCTAAATTCACTTCAGTCCGAGGTAATGTGCACTGCTCCAACCAGGTCTCATCAGAAACAATGTTTACAAATGTTGGAGCCTGTTGCACTGTCAGACTCTGAATTTCATCTGTCTGGTTAATATAAAGAGCTGTAGGTTGTCCTAGTCTTCTATAGCAGTCAAGCAAATTCTTCTGTAGCCTCTTTATTTTGATTCTACATGGCCGGCACTTCCTTAGCAACTCTCGACTTCTTCTATCCAGCCCTAAAAAAAAGAAAAGAAAAATAAAGATAACTGTTAACTGTAACATTAAAGCAATGTAAATAAATTACTGCATTGAACACAAGTGATCAATTTACTCATGGGTATTCCATATGCCTGCTAAAAATACATTAGTTCTGTCCGAAAATGACACAATTTCTTGATATGTCTTATGCTGTTTCTTTAACTTCCTAGTGCACACTATAAACTCTGACTACTTACAAAATGTATATTGATTTGTAACAGTGAGCTCTGTGTTCTCATACAATCAGAGTACATCATCATCTAATATACAACACTCATTATATGCCCTTTCCATGGTATGACTAAACTCTGGATTCTGGATGGCATGTAGCTCAATGACATGAGCAGATATGCCTGTTCTAGGTTGTGTGCACTAAACAAGCTATGCACTTGTCTGCTCATGATTGCAGTCACTGATGAGTTACAGTCCCTCAAATATAGGTTAATAGTCCCTTTTTAGCCTGGAAAATTATGTATGAATAAGCAACAGTCAAACATTGGGGAAAACTTGTGTTTCCCATGAACCTAAATGGCTAACAATATAGTGCATTATGAAGGTAAGAACCATAATTACATGGAATGCCTTTAAGTATTTTTCTAGTAAAGCCTTTTTATTTTATCTTCTTCCCCAAAAGACCTTGAAAAAATTGTCAAGGACTAGGAATTATATGCATAAGCAATATATATATATATATATATATATATATATATTATATATATATATATATATATATATATATATATATATATATAATTTATATATATATATATAATAAAACTATAAATATATAAATATGTCATATATATAATATATATATATATATATATATATATATGAAAATATATATGAAAATATATATGAATATGAATATGCATAAGAACATATATAAATGTATATGTACACATATAAATAAGCATATCAATATGCATAGAAATATTAACCACAGAGGTGTCCAACAACTTCATTTCAGTGTAAATTGAATTATATATACATTATATATATATATATACAATATATATATATATATATATATATATATATATATATATATATATATATATACACATACATATATCAATATAAACATATGATTAATGTACATATTTCAATATATCCATATAAATATACATATAGAAATATACACATCACTATACTTATACATAAATATGCATATATAAATATACACATATTAATATATATAATATATATAATAATATATATATATATATATATTATATCAGTATATATAATTATATTTTAAAAAATATCCACATGTATCATGAACCCTACAAATGTAGCATATATTTAAATAATATATTATATAATATATAAAATTTAAAATAATTTATATTATGATAAAATAATAACATATAAATATATATATATAATAGATATATATGTAAAAGATAATAATTATAAAAAAAATAGAAATTTTAAAAATAAATATAATAAAATGTAATATAATATTATATAATATAATAATAAAGTTAATATATATATATACATATATTATTTATATATAATATGTATATATTTTGATATATATTTTATAATATATATAATACAATATATACATAATAATATAAATTATATATATTTTATATACATATTATATATATATTTTAATAATATATATATTAATATATATATTATAAAATATATATAATATATATATATACATATATATATATATATACTAATATATATATATTAATACATATAAAATAGAATGTATATATATATATTATATACATATAATATATTATATATATATAAAATGTATATATATATATATAATATATATATACATATATATTTTATATATATATAAGATATAATATATATGTATATAATATATAATATATATAAAATATATATATATATATATATATATATATATATATATATATATATATATAATATATAGATATATATAGATATATATAGATATATATATAATTTGTCTATATATTTTTTGTGTTTATGTATATTTTTATATAGTGCATTTATTTATGTATCTATATGTATATATTTACATATGGATATATGTGCATATTTATATGTTTATGTGTGTATATATATGTATTAATATGTGTATATTTATATATGCATATTTATGTATAAGTATAGTGATGTGTATATTTCTATATGTATATATATAATATATAAATATATTGTAATATATATATATAATGTATAAAATTTCAATTTACACTGAAAGAATTTGTTGGACACCTCTGTGGTTAATATTTCTATGCATATTGATATGCTTATTTATATGTGTACATATACATTTATATATGTTCTTATGCATATTCATATTCATATATATTTTCATATATATTTTCATATATATATATATATATATATATATATTATATATATGACATATTTATATATTTATAGTTTTATATATATATATATATAAATTATATATATATAAAATATATATATATATTTTATATATATATAATATATATATATATATATATATATATATATATGCTTATGCATATAATTCTAGTCCTTGACAATTTTTTCAAGGTCTTTTGGGGAAGAAGATAAAATAAAAAGGCTTTACTAGAAAAATACTTAAAGGCATTCCATGTAATTATGGTTCTTACCTTCATAATGCACTATATTGTTAGCCATTTAGGTTCATGGGAAACACAAGTTTTCCCCAATGTTTGACTTGTTGCTTATTCATACATAATTTTCCAGGCTAAAAAGGGACTATTAACCTATATTTGAGGGACTGTAACTCATCAGGACTGCAATCATGAGCAGACAAGTGCATAGCTTGTTAGTGCACACAACTAGAACAGGCATATCTGCTCATGTCATTGAGCTACATGCCATCCAGAATCCAGAGTTTAGTCATACCATGGAAAGGGCATATAATGAGTGTTGTATATTAGATGATGATGTACTCTGATTGTATGAGAACACAGAGCTCACTGTTACAAATCAATATACATTTTGTAAGTAGTCAGAGTTTATAGTGTGCACTAGGAAGTTAAAGAAACAGCATAAGACATATCAAGAAATTGTGTCATTTTCGGACAGAACTAATGTATTTTTAGCAGGCATATGGAATACCCATGAGTAAATTGATCACTTGTGTTCAATGCAGTAATTTATTTACATTGCTTTAATGTTACAGTTAACAGTTATCTTTATTTTTCTTTTCTTTTTTTTAGGGCTGGATAGAAGAAGTCGAGAGTTGCTAAGGAAGTGCCGGCCATGTAGAATCAAAATAAAGAGGCTACAGAAGAATTTGCTTGACTGCTATAGAAGACTAGGACAACCTACAGCTCTTTATATTAACCAGACAGATGAAATTCAGAGTCTGACAGTGCAACAGGCTCCAACATTTGTAAACATTGTTTCTGATGAGACCTGGTTGGAGCAGTGCACATTACCTCGGACTGAAGTGAATTTAGGGGCTTCATCTTCTTTTGTAGCTGCATGCTCAAACCCTTGGGCATCTACTTCAAGTCAGTTACCTAGAAATACACTTTTTCAAGATGGAGGAACTCTTAGACAACCAGAAAATTGTTTACAGTATGCAGGTTCTCATAGATATGCTTTTACATATGGAGACAGGTTTCCTCATGGTAGAGAAGAAAGTGAACAGCAGGCTGTTTATCAGGTCTCTGATAACTCTTTATCTCATCAACCTAAAGGAAGATGGAATCAAGACCTTCGATTTCTATATCAGGATACTGATAGCATAGCCAGAGTACATGGATCTCATTCCCATCAAAAGAATTTACAAGAAATAAAACCAGCAAAAATGAATTCTGTTCTACAAGACGTATGTGATGTTCAGACTAAAAGTAAAGAAATGCCCAAGGCTTTAAGTGATGAGTGGTGTAATTCAAATTCTGAAGTACAGGTAGTGAAAATATTTAAAAATAATGAATCTAAATTTAGCACTGACTCAAGATTCCGAAGTACTAATGTTCATCCAGTTACCCAAACTGGAGTTATGCAAACTGTTAGTTCAGGTGTTGTGTCCGTGCCTAATATATTTGAAAATAGTGAGGATACTTTATCTTTCAATAGTGCAAGTGTTGGTATTTCTAGAACTAATACACCTATTGAAATAATTGATCTCTCAAGTGATGATGATGAATCTGGTAAGAGTAGAAGGCAGAATGAAGCAGATAATGCACCCCAACAACTGAATGGTTTAAATTGTTACCCTCATTCAGGTGCAAAAATACCATTTTCTTCCAAACATTCCCTGCCAAAAAATGGGAATAGCCATTGGTCGTCAAAACAAGAGTCCCACTTTGGAGCAGGACACCTAGGGGACTTGGCGATCAATGGCCAGCCTCCAAATGTCCCGCCCAACTTATCTGTTTCTCCCGTCCCAGATAGTGCGTTCCTACCTTTAACTGCTCCACCTGCAATTCCTGATGAGTCAGGAAAGAAGCCCAGCAGCCGCAAACGGAAGCATGAAAGCCTTACTGTTAAAGACAGAAAAATCTTGATATTAGATAATTCTCAGAAATATGCCAATTCATGCCCAAACTCTAAAACAGAATATGAGAAAGTAAGGAAAGAAAATCAAGGGGTCCAACAAAGCTCCCTATTTAGAATGTGCACACGAGAAGGCTTTCATGATATTCACGGAGAAGCAGCAATAGTTCCAGAGGTCTTGGATGGAGAGTACATCTTCAGACATGAAAACTCAGTAGATCAGGGATCACATGGATTAATAATTGATGATGAAATAAGCTTTAAACCCCCACTCCATGTTGATGAGGATATTTCATTTAACATTACTGAAAAACCTTTGGATACTGAAGAAAGTGCCAGATGGCAAAAAAGTAATGTGGAGTTGGAATGTGTCTCTAAAGGAATTTTTGTATCAAAGGAAGCTAATATGAATTCTCAGGACAAGCATGTACGGAGTGTAGAAACTCCTGTTGTTGGCTTTATTAGTAATATTGTGTTAACACTGTTAACAAGGGTGTTGAATTCTTTAAAGCTTTGGTTGGTAGCAGTATGAATGACAAAATTTTAAATGCTGAAGATAAACAGGCAAAATTAAAGTGTGAAAATATGTCCTCAATGAAAGATACACTAAAGGAAACACCTGATGAATGTGAGAGTAATATGACTGAGAATGGATGTAGAAAGAAAATTGCAAGTGGAAGAAAAAAATGTAGGGAAATGGATAAACTTCTTAAGGATGAATGTAGGGAACTCCAGCAAAGAGGGCTAGGAGAGCTAAGACATCTAAATATTTCAGAAGCTAGATTAACAAGGAGATCTGTGGAAAGATATATTCCAAATAAAACAAAAAGTAAAAGAGCACATGGGTTTAAGCATTACAGCATTAGAAACTCCCCATACTTGAATAGAAAATTTATAGAAAAATCAACACAGAAAGCATATACAAGTGATTCCATAAAGAGAACCAACTTTCATAGAAAGGAAACCACAGATTTATCCAAACTAGACCCACATTCAGGTAAAAAAGATAATGTGCCTAAAGTAGACTTCTGTATTCCCCTATTGGAAGTTAAGTGCTTATCAAAAAATGCTGACAAAAAACTGTTTACAGATATTGTTGTACCAAGTGAAATGAGAAATATTTCTTCTGTGAATGTTGACATTTTAGATGATTGTATAGATGAAAATGGAAATTCTCCAACATATTCAGAAACTAGAATTGCTTTAGATAAGGACAGGGACAAGGGCAGTGAAATTTGTCATTATCCAAAGGATGCTGTAGGTCATAAAATTTGTATGGATAAGGAAAAAAAATTGCAAGGGGGTGAAATAGACACACCAAAATTAAAGACACTAGCACCAGAGACTAACCATAATAGATATAAAGGGGCAAGAGAGTTACTCAATTTGGCAAATGATGAGTGGAAGGAAATCTCAAAAAAGGGATTTCACCCTCTCAGAATTATCAAACCTGCATTAATAAGGAAGGTAATAGAAGTCGAGCATAGGGAAAAGGGTCAAAATACGCCAGGAAGATCCATTATGCCAAAAGAATTACATATGCTTGTCGAAAATGAACTTCAGACAGGATGTCATTCAACATATATACAAGGATATTTTGAGGGAGAACTCCAAACTGACTCTAATTGTGCTCTTAATTCTTGCCGGTATATCCATTCTTCTGATGTGAAGGCTGGTAACCTGGTAAGCAAACCAAAAAAGACTAATAGTTGTATGGGAGAAACAACAGAGGGACACACTGTGTTATCAACTGAAGTACAAGAAACAGAACTTAGGAAATTCTTGTTGAGTAATACAAAACCTCTTAGTATACACACTGATGTAGCTTGGAAATCTACACAGACTAAAGAATCAGTTCCATATCAGTCAGAATCTGTGGATGAAAGAAGTACAGATTATTCAGCAAAAAAATCAAAGACCAAGCCTTATCTTAGTAGAGAGCTTAGTAATCTCGCAGGAGATGAGTGGAAAGAGATGCAGGGGAAGGGCTTCCATCCATCACATCTTTTAGGGATGTACAGTGGAAAATTAGGATCTTGCAACTGTATAACAGATAAGGAATACACTCCAAAAGTAAAAAGTCAGTACATTGCCAAGGAAACAAATAACTCACTAGATGTAAAGCCAAAGCTATCTCGTGAGCTTTTTCGTCTTTTAAAAGATGAATGCAAAGAACTCCAGCCAGCTAAGTTACGTGTGCAGAAATCCAAGCCACGTTCAAAAAAAAAATTGCAACCTTTTGGTCTCAAGAGACTTCAGGAAGCATACAAAAGTGCTGATATATCAACTAGGAGGCGGTCCATGCTCCAGAATGTTTCTATAGCCTCTGCTTGCAGGCCAAGGGTAGATTGCCACAAAATAGGAAAAAAATCAATAGGAATGACAGGTACAAAAACCCAACAGACTAGAAACACTCGCTCACAAACTAATGTTTTAAGTAAGGTTGAAGCTTGCACTCCTCGGAGGTCACACAGAGAAATTCTACAAACTGAGTTGGCCATGTGTGTTTTGAATTATGATCTTCCAGCCATTCTTTGATATATGTATATATCTTGTATATTTTCCTTTGGACAAAGATGATCAACATTCTTTTAGTTTCCTGATAATGTTTATCAAAGATTCATTGCTTATATTTATTTCCAGTTGATGCAAGTTTCCCCTGTCTTAGTTATATGTTAAGATTGGAGAACAACAGGAGGAAATGTTGGAAGATGCTATCATTTGAATTTCTTCGTCTTTCTCACAGCAAATTAAATTTTTCAGGATAAGAAGAAAGAATACTTAATATCAAGATTCTTTTTTACTTCATCTTACCTTGTTCTCTTTTAATTGTTTATTTTAGCACTTCATCAACCAGATATTCCTATATTCAGTATTGAATATGCATTCTGAAGTAAATTAATGTAAGCAGTATTGGTACATAAATTATTGGTATTAAGGATTGCTTTTACTCAAAATTACATTATAAAATGAATTCAAAGTTTTTTCCTTGATAGATTTTTGAAATAAAAGTAATTTTTACGTACTTTTTTATCTGTAAAAGCTTCAAAGTATTTCAGTTAAACAGTTAACCAATTAATTATTTGTCGTCTAATTCTTCCCATATCAAATAAAATTAAGGAAGTTGATCACCCAAATAGTATGCACTGCTCAACAGCCAGGCATAAGAGAGGACAAGAAAAAGTGAGGCCATATAATTATATATATAAATATATATACACACACAAAAAACCACACATTATACAATATAAACATAATGTACATATATATATAGTATAGAATAGATTAGATATAGATGTAAAATATACAATTTTCATATAGATAGATAGAAGAATAAGATATATAGTAAGATGATATAGATATTATAGATTAAAAATATATGATATAGAAATATAGATATAGATATAATAGTATAAAAATTATAGATATAGATTATATGATATAGATATAGATAGTATAGTTATATAGATAAAGATATATATATATACATATATATATATAGATAGTATAAGATAGATAGATAGAAGATAGTAGAATATATATATATATTTCATAATATATGTATATATATATGATATATATATGATATATATATGTATATTATATGATAATATATATAATATAAATATATATATAATAATAATATAATTATATATAAAAAATATATATAATAATAATAATATAAATATTAATAATATATAAAATTTTACAAATATATATATAATATATATATATATATATTAATAAAAAATAATATATATATATATATATATAAAATAAAATATAAAAT
>NC_051426.1:18548694-18551194 GCF_015228065.2 Penaeus monodon
TATATATATATATATATATATATATATTATATATATATATATATATTATATATATATAATTATTTGATATATATACATATATATATATATATATATATATATATATATATATAATTTCCTATTATTTATATATATATATATATATGACACCCTCGCAGGCAGAGGTAGCGTGCACCCGGAGTGACTACCCGAGGCTTAACCTCAGCTTTCCGGGTAGGCGCTTGGAACATCCGGTCCTTGTGGCAGGATGAGCAGTTACCTCTGCTATCGCGGGAACTGAAACGACTGGGAGTTGAGGTGGCTGTCCTCTTGGAGGGGAGAAGAACCGGTAGCGGCACGACCAGTATGGGTGGGTACACCTACAACTGGTAGGGCCGCAGCAATGGTCACCACCTCCAGGGTGTAGCCATAGCCATCTCCAGCTGACTTCAGCCCTCGGTAGTCGAGGTGACACCGGTTGATGAGCGTACTATGGCACTGAGTCTGAAGCACGCTTTTGACTTCATGTCTCTTATTGCTGTATATGCTCCTACTGATGTATGTAAACTTGATGTGAAAGAGGCGTTCTACGCCAAACTCGCGTCTGTGGCAGACAATTACCCCCGGTGAGATATTCGCATTGTTCTGGGCGACTTCAATGCGGTATCCGGCTGTGACCGAGCTGGCTATGAGATGTCATTCGGCCCCCATAGCTCGGGAGCTGATCCTAGCAGCGAGAATAGCCTCCTTCTCTGACCTCTGCTAGGTCCCAGAAAATGAAGATCTCTGGCTCCTGGTACCAGCGCTCCAACCAGCATCGCTGGACATGGTACGGCCAAACGGGTCCAGTGGCCAAGGAGATTGACCACATTCTTGTTAGCACGCGATGGAGGATCCTCCAGAACTGCAGGATTTACCAGAGTGCCGAGTTCTGTGGCACCAACCATAGGCTGGTTGTGGCTACCCTGCGGGTCCACTTCAAAACGCCCCGTCCCTCCAGTGGCCACCATAAAGTGTTTCACCTGGACAGACTAAGGGAGGAGGAGTGTGCCCGTGGGTTCGCCATGGCAGTCTCTGACCGATTCACAGAAGCTCTGTGGGAGCTCTTCAAGCACGTAAAACTCGAAGCAGCACAGGAGTCCATTGGTGTATGCCCGAGGTCAAAGCAGAATTTCATCTCCCTGGAGACATTAGAGGCCACTGAAGCGTGTCACATGGCTCGGCTGAATGGTAATCAAGTCTTGCGTCGCTCCATGGTGCATAGGGCTCAGACACTGCTGAGAAGGAACAAGGAACAGTTCATCAGGAATCTTGCTGAGGAGGTTGAAGGCCATTTCTTGGTAAACGACCTTCGTCCTGCCTACCAAGCCCTGAGAAAGCTGAACTCTAAGCCCTCCTCACAGATGACTGCAGTCCAATCAGCGGATGGACGGATCATCTCAGATCATGTTGGGGTTCGTGAACGTTGGGCTGAGTATTTTGAGCAGTTGTACCAGGTAGACCCTCCAACAGTTAGCTTGGATGCAAGCAATGTCACAGTACCTATGCCGGTCCCACCCACCACCTCCTACCCTAACAGAGCTTAGGATGGCGATTTCCAAGCTGAAGAGTGGGAAAGCTGCAGGCATATGTGATATCCCTGCTGAACTGCTAAAGGCTGGGGGTGAGTCTATGGCTCGGGGCCTGCATACAGTCCTGACTGCCATCTGGCAGTCTGGTACCATTCCCCCTGACCTGCCGAGGGGCGTGGTCATCCCTCTCTGGAAGGGGAAAGGGGATCCTTGGGATTGTAGCAACTACCGTGACATTATACTGCTCAGCATACCAGGCAAAGTTCTCGTCCACATTCTTCTGAAACGGATCCTCAACCACCTACTGAGGCATCAGAGACCGGAGCAGTCTGGATTTACTTCTGGTAAGTCCACAACAGACCGAATATTAGCGCTTCGAGTTATTGTGGAACGCAGTCATGAGTTTGGTCGTGGGTTGCTTGCAACCTACATCGACCTCAAGAAGGCGTTTGACTCGGTGCATCGGGAATCTCTATGGGAGATCCTGAGACTCAGGGGAATTCCGACACAGATTATTGGCCTAATAGCTAATGTAATATATATATATATATATATATATATATATATATATATATATATATACATATATATATATAATATATATATATATATATAATATGGATAATATATATAATATATATATATATATATATATATATATATATATATATATATATATATGTATGATATGGACATATATATAATATGGATAGATATATAATATATATATATATATATATATATATATATATATATATAATATAGATAGATAAATAGATAGAGAGATAGATGTGTGTATATATATGTATGCCTACATATATATAAATACATATGTATACATGCATATGTATATATGTGTGTGTGTGTGTGTGTGTGTGTGTGTGTGTGTGTGCGCGTGCGTGCGTGCGTGTGTGTGTATGTGTGTGTGTGTGTGTGTGTGTGTGTGTGTG
>NC_051426.1:18568694-18571194 GCF_015228065.2 Penaeus monodon
TCAACAACCAGGTAAAACATTGCCGACAAGAACGAACACACACACACACACACACACACACACACACACACACACACACACACACACACACACACACACACACACACACACACACACACACACACACACACACACACACACCTGACTGACCGTGGGCTATTGGTGAGCTTTGCGTGAATTTTACAGCTCTCTAGTCATTTTGTTCTCCAGATGGAGCTAATGGAGTATATTATTACAATGGTGGCCAACCCACTTTCTGCTGTGTAGCAAAGGGCTTCAGTAAGTCAGCCTAGTTCTGACCTGACCGGAAAACCCAGCTAAGTTATCCAGATCAGATATAGATGAGCATTTTCTTACTATTTGCAGCAACAGAAACAATTATGTTGAGGTATGGAAAAACTTCAGTATAGGCATATATTTTTTACTTTATTCAATTTACATTGTTTCCTGAGGACATATATGATGGGCATGTATTTCTTCATAAGTTACATGGTTTCTACACGTTCTGTCCGTTCAACAGGTCACTGTAAGAATGATCTTATAACTACGAACACTACAGAACTTCGTGATGATAATTTCAGTAAAATAATGATGATGTCACTAACTCAAGTGTCCATTTGTTATAGATTTACTGAGTTGTACCGTACGAGGTTTCCTCTTTTTTCCCTGTCAACAGTGTGGAAAGTAGCTCTGGGTTCTTATGAAATAGGGAGGACTTATCCCTCCGCTACCTGTGCTCAGCACATACAAGCTCTCGCATTTGTTTTGTCAGATGAATAGTTAACAAGTGCAGTGTATAATTTATGTAAATATAAAGCTATAAATAGACACACGTGATTTGAGTAAATAGGCGTCAGTAGGTATATTATAGCATATTCACTTGACATGTACCAAGATTGAAAAAGGAACTGTTGCTTACAGGTTAGTATAGGCAGGTTAGTGAAAAGACAAGTCTACAGTGATATTTTTAAAATCACTGTCCTGTAGTGTTTATCTGTTGTGTTTTGATTGTTGCGTAACTGATGAATGATAATGAGGCAAGTGTTTGGTGCAAAGTCTAAAATTGAAAGGCAACATTCAATGCCACTAGTGTTTTTTTCGTGGGTTCACACACATGTCGATGCCTGATTTTAGCAAGAGCTTTTATCGGAATACGTATAATGGAAATTATGTTTATTTAAGGATTGTGGTCAATATATGTACTGGCTTTAAGTAAGCTTGTTTTTATGATTGATCTGTCTAGCAAACGCAATTTACCCGTTACTGATAAAAGTCCCTGCCTCATACCTTCTGGAGCCTGGTCTAACCCGTCCATTAAGGCGTGTCTGTGCGGGTTGTGGTTCTCAGGTTACATCTCATACGGTAGTTGGTAGTAGTGAAGGTGAGGGTGAGATACCTCTTGGCGGAGGCCCAAGAGCGACTAAAAGGAGCCGGGAGGGAGGGGGTAACCTACCCTGAGGCCGGCCATCCTCGCCATTCAGTTATCCCTTCGAAGTATGTCATGTTTCCGGAAATGCCGCTTGCCGCCTGTCAGTGTCAGGAACTATGGATGTTATCACTTTCACGCGGGAGGTGGTAGTTCGTCATTCGCAGCATATGAATATGCAAAGTCATATTTAAGTTAAGAGTTTGAAAAGAAGTTTGATGCATTTACTTGTGTAAGCACATGTGCATGATTGTTTTATTATTAGTTTATTTATAATCGTGATTAATACAATTCTAATACTAACTGTTAGTTACAAATCAATTACATTATGGAAGCATAATCTTTGTTTTCCTTCTTCTAATATATTGTTTCTTGATTTACATTCTTTAATCATATTACAATGCAAATGAAAAATATTCGTATTATCATACATTTAACGACAGTACCTTTGTTGACATTTGGTATTAGTTTTTTTTTTGTTTGTTTATTAGGAAGTAAACTGATTTGCAATATAATATTTTTTTTCACATTCGAGTGTAAATAAAGAAGCACTTACTGATGAATGGGAAACAAAAGTCATAATATAAGGACCAGAGAAAGTTAAAATTTCAGTAGTAATTTCTTCACGGCCAGTCTGTCTTTTGCAAAAAAGGATGTTATTTCATATTTAGTTAAATTAGCCCTTGAATAGAGCATTAAAATTAGAATATTAAAATATCAATATGGATGTGATATATATGACATGATGATGGATTGTCAATAGTGACTTCGTCTGAAATTTAACTTTATGTTTACATGTTAAAACAACTGTTAAATTCCCATGACACGTATAACTATCTAGTTATTGGGATTCTTAGAGAATGGGGAAAATGGTGTTCATGACGTCTGAATATATAATACAAATGATTTGGAATGCACATAAGATTTGAATTAAGATCAATTTCTTGTATGGAAATATTTTTTGAAATATTTAAATTGATATTTTAAATTAATTAATTTAAATTAAAATACATACCAATTTGTTATTGGCAAAGAGAAAATGGAAGGAAGGGAGCTTAAGATTGGGAATAATCG
>NC_051426.1:18586194-18591194 GCF_015228065.2 Penaeus monodon
CATTTCATCTCGTTCCTCCCGTCGCCCCGACCTGACCGCACTTTCTCTTTTGCTTGTGGTCGGTTGGGACGTGGAAAAGGTCAATAGATGACCACTTGTTTTTCCCGTCTCGACCAGACCTCACTTCTCTTTCTCCCTTCCGGTCGATTGGGACGTGGAAAAGTTTTTTCCCGTAACTTGGTTGTTGTTGTTTTGTTGACATCTTGGCGATTAACATTGCTTATTGGTGAAGTGTTCTATTGGCACTAGAACAGAGCTTGTAACAGGATTTTATATAAATTTATTAATTTGAATATAGCGTAGTATCTTCCCCCATATCATAGTGCACAGGATTGCCCGATATACCCCGTAAATCGCCAGATAGATCTCCGCTCTGATGTTCGACAGTAGGTACAGGTAAAACCGATGTTATTCGTTCGATCAGCAACTTTCGAGTTGGTGTGACCCGCAGTTACATCCGTTAATTAATGTAAGACTAGGGTTTAAGCTAGAATCATTATTCGCTTATTAATCACACCCTTCTCACCCTCTTGAAGTTGCTTGCATGTTTTGGGTAATTCTCAAGTGATTGTATGATTCGTAGATACCCGTAAGGAATGTCACGAGAGCCCATCACAGATACGCAGAAGAGAGCATTTTGGGTATAGGATCCCCCCGTCAATGAAGTCTAACATGCATAACTAGACATGGCTACCTCAGCAGCTCAGATTTTCTGACCCCGAGAAGATTTGCTTGCTAAAAAGCTTGCGAATATTTTTTTTACGTCACCATTTATTACTCCGTACATTTTGTCACATATCATGTTGAATTCAATGTGGTAGTTGAAATAATTTTATATAGCTAGCATTGCTAATTTATCTCAGTTTGTAATATTGAACGTTAATCTTTGTGTTTGTGATTCATTCTCTGTGTAAGGTCACTCCCACTTTCACTGTCATTCACGCTCGCTGTCGCTCACACACACACACACACACTTGCTCACTCACTCACTCATCAACGCAGAACAAAAGACACTGAGACTTTTTCATTAATAGGGTTTGCTGCTGTCGTAAGTTGCCGGTATAAAGATCTATGATGTATCTCTTTACCCCGCGATTTTGTCAGTTGTGATGAGTGACTTGTACATGATTTTACATTTATTTCTTCTTTGTGTGACAACAATTGGTTCAAGTAAATCCTTGCCGATTGCCATTGTCGTTTCCCTTATCTACTTTCATATCTATCAGAGACGGTTGGTAGTTCAAGCCAGGTCCATGTGGATTGCTACTGACGTCTCCCTCTCCTATTTTCTTCTTTATCTTTGTAAAAATAAAACAACAACAACAAAAAAGAAAATAAATTAAAAACGAACATTAAAAACTGCAAATTATATAAATAACCAGCTAGTGATACTTAACACCCCCTCTTCTCTGTTGCCTTTCTTTTTGTCTTACTATCTGGCCCTTACATGTATGATCTGGTTCCCCGACTATATATAGCAGTCAGACCGACGATAACCGATATAGCACCGAAACAGGACCCTGCTGCAGAACCGGTCACCTTAGGATGCTGTATGAAGATCACCAGAAGCCTGTGGACCAGGATGTTCATCAGAGCAGGTGTTTAGCAGCCCCATGAGTGGAGGGGCGCCAAGTGCCAAGATGCCCATAGATCCAGGGAAGGACCAGGAACTCGCCAGCACAGGTACCAGTCACCCAGGATGCTGAGGATGGGCTCATCAGCGAAGGAATCAGCCGCCCTGAGATGCGGCCCCCTGCCTGGATGCCCGTAGATCCAGATGAAGATGGACGAGGACGCCGCCGAGTTAGGCCTGGACGAGGACTATGAGGAAGTTTAGACGAATCCGAAGTCAAGGAGGACCTGTGCGAGACTTTCGATGATGTGTGGACATCAAAGACGGACAGATTACACCGAGGACCAGGAAGAAGAGGATGACAGGGACGAGCAGCCACGAAGATGCACCAGGACAATGCACGTGAGAACGAGATGACCAGCCAAGTTAGCTCACCCTTGAGGCAGATCTAAGGCACCTCGAGGGCGAGGCGCGAGTAGGTGGCCAAGCAATATGGCATATACATAAACCTATTTCTGTACCAATAGACCACATGGCTCCAAATCACACACCACCCATACCCTCACACCACCTCACACATTCTTGACCTATTCCTCACAAACAATGTTCTCGACATAACAAGTACCAAGGTTTTCCAGGACTTAGTGACCATGATATTGTCCTCGTAGATACAGACCTCATACCAACCAAAGACAGAGACACAGATCTGTTTTCCTCTTTTCCAGAGCTGAAACAGAAGCAATCACACTTGGCATCCCTAGGTACAGAACTGACTATTTCAATACGGATACCCACACAAGACCCTTTCCTTCTAATTAGGATAGCCTTAAACATACTAACCTCACATCCATGGACAAGCACATACCACAAGAAAACAGCTTCAAGTAGACATACACTTCCCTGATTATTCTAGGAACACCCTAAAAACGACTCTCCAAAAACACAAAGACATTGGAACGCAAACATATTTCCACCTACCTCCCTAACAATGTCAGAATCAACTCTAAATACTTCTTTAGCCTTGAAAGACTCCAGCAACACTCTTCTGGCCGATCCAAAACAAGACATGCTTATTCAACACACACTTCCAATCCATTTTCACATATGAAGACGTCAACACACTCAACATGCCAGATAGCACACTAACACATAACACACAAACACATCATGATGGACCACATTGATATCCACATCCTTACAGACTCACAACATGGCTATCGGCCTAAATGATCATGTGAGACCCAATTAATCACAACCCATCATGACATTGCTTAACTACTTGACAGACGTAAGACGAAAGAAGTTGATCCCATCCTGCTCGAGTTTGTCAAAGCATTCAGGACTGACACTTAAATTATGGTATTACAGGATCACAGAACCAAATCTTTACTGGATCACTTTTTTCACGTGTAGGACCCAGCGTGTACTACTGGACCTTGTATCTTCTCTTTTTGTCCCTGTCTCTTCTAGCATCCCGCAAGGCAACGTTGTCATTCTATACATTAACGACATTTCACTATCGAAACCTAACTCTTCCGCTAGACTCTTTGCTGATGATAGTCTTTTATTTCGACCAATGAACACTGAAAACGACTGCAGACTCCTTCAACGCAACATGAGACGCCCTTGGACAGTGGGAAAGATCATGGCAAATGACCTTCAGACCTTACAAATGCAAGGTATTCCGTTTCACCAGATCACACAAACCAATTCAATACACCTACTCTCTACACAACCAACAACTGACACTCACCACATCCTACAAATACTTTGGAGTATACCTCACTAACAATCTCACCTTCAACACTCACACTGACTTCATCACGAACAAAGCTATACAACTACACCAGACATTAACACATAGCTTACAACACTATACGGTTGTATGGAACCCCAACACCAAGCACAACACTGAGAAGCTCGAACAGGTCAACACTAGGGCCACCAGGTTTATTACACACAATTTTACACATACACCTGGTACAACAATTCGCATAAAAAAAGACAAACATACAGATTCACAATCATGTACAAGGTTACAAACGATCTTATTGACATTAAAAAAACACGAATACCTACAAGCTGCACATACACGTAGCACACAAAACGCAGTCGAAACCGGTCAAATACATCTCTTGTATTGTGAAGATATTCATTCTCATTCATACCTTATCTACATTTGTCAATATGAATACGGTTCATACCAACAGTGATTCATTCATATATACACATCCAGAAATGTGTGTTTAATAGGTAGACATATAGATAAATGCAACATACTGCCTGCTTTCAGAATAATTCTTTCCAGATTAGCCATATTGCCCGACCTACAGATTCAACAATATTTCCATCACCGGTTGATCATGCACCACCAGTACTCATTACACTATTCAGTTTGACATATTTGATGGTACTGCAGGATGCCACTACCCCCTCGTTAAGCCTGTCAGTTTCCTTCAAGTCGAAATCGGCCGCCCCGGCACCAGAGACCCAATGATCCCTCATGGAATGTATCGCTTAAAGACCTACCGATGATGGGATATATAAACTATTCTGAAATATGCTAATATAATTGGAACTCATGCAGGTTCGTCTACCATACCGCAGTATTCCCTTAAAGTTAATAAATGCCAGTGATCAATTACACCGGCATATGAAGAGCCCACGTGCACACGCAAGCGAGGTCTCTGTCTGCTGACTAGGTTTGGACTTTAAAGCAACTTCTCGCAAACTTTTTTGGATGTCAAAAATCTGGTGACAGCTGGTACAATCGTGGCAATAGCTGGCATAGAGTTCTACTCAGCCGCTTCCCCTATTTTCTTGCTTCTGCAGCTATTCCCTCGATATTTAGACATTTTTAACGTGAAAGATAGCAACACTACTGCCTCTATTACAATGTCCACCACCCTCTTCTCCGCCTTTTAGAAAATCGACTGAAACTTGTAATTCTGTCCTTATCAAAAGAGAGCCAGATAATCACCAATGTATCTGTATACACAGATCAGTAAATAGATACAAAACTGTATGGATATATAGATGGCCATATATAGAAACACACGGACACAGACGCACGCACACGCTCACTCTCTCTCTCTCTCTCTCTCTCTCTCTCTCTCTCTCTCTCTCTCTCTCTCTCTCTCTCTCTCTCTCTCTCTCTCTCTCTCTCTCTTTCACACACACACACAGATCCGTCCGTATCCGGTATAGATCTTCTGGTTATTGTTAATATTTTGTATAAATGACTTAGGCGTCAGTGTTTTACCTTCATAGGCCAGGACTAGGTTATTTTCAACCAAAGGTTTCCTGAGACAAATTCCATCCATTGTCAGGTTTCCAGAATAAATAAACTACCAAGGACAAAACAAAAAACATAAAGGCTCGGTGTGGTCTGGCACCTCTGCCAATGCACCCACACATACTGAGGTCA
>NC_051426.1:18616194-18618694 GCF_015228065.2 Penaeus monodon
ATTGACAACTGCAGTGGAAAGACGTGTATGTTGGAAGCCGACCAGAAGTGAATTAGAAATCAGAATTTAACTCAAAATTGGACTAGAAAGAAAAAGACCATGTCATATGAAAGTGTGTGAAATTATATATCAAATGAATAATAGGTTTAGAGTGTAAACCAGCAAAGAAAGAAGGAAAGAAAATAATAATTTACAATGACATCTTTTTGTCGTATCACCGGCCATGCCCGGAATCTCCCCAAGCCCTGTTACTTTCCTTTGTTGCCGCCCATTTCGCCCGCTGATGCTAAAAAGCTGTGCAGAATCACTGGAAAAGCATCGACTATACACTCCTTTTCCCCTCTCGTTTCCTTTGGTAAACCGATGAGGTTTGATGGCGCAGAAGGCTGTAGAATAACAAAATTTGAGGACTTCCAGTACATGAGCCTCATATTTGAAAAGACAAAAGATAATGAGAAAACATTTGATGACCTTGATGATGTGCTTAGAAAAGTGAAAAGTAAACGTAAAAAACAGGTGGAAAAGGACCGTGAATTTGTTTACCACTCGTCGGAAATGAAGTCTAGCATCATCTTCCCTCCGGAGATGGAGGAGGCGATTCGAACAGGCGAGCTAGAGAGCGTATCCATGAGTAAAGATCATAAATTCGTCAACATCAAAATCAAGCAAGGGCGGGTCGTTAAGATAAATCTTAAGAAGCTTCAGTTGTCAGCAGTTAAGGAACGTCAAGACCTGTACTTCGGCAGAGGGCAAAACCAGGACGTTCTGGAGCAGCAACAAGAACTTCTCAATGAAAGGAATAAAAGGAAAGCCAATACGATGGCTAGGAAAAAGCGTTTTGAAGCGCTCGATGCCAAAGCAGAGGCCGAAGAATTGAGAGATACTGTAAAACCTGCTTATAACAAGCCAAAAGTTAAATTCAATGCTAAACAACGAGCTGAAAAATTAGCGAAAATGGAAGCTATGATGAGAGAACAGGCAACCAATAAATCTATTGTTCTTCCTAAAGTTGACACAACACATGCACGTGATGAAGAATTGCAATATGAGAGGATGTTGCATGATATTTCATTGGCTTGCAGGACTTCAGTGAATCTCACCATATGCTCCTCTGGGTATGACTGGCTCGAAGCTCAAGAAGCTAACCAAGCTTTTAATTGGTTAGATTTTCCTCAGGAAGAATTGATTGATCCTGTTGAAGTTGAAACAACTAATTTCAAAGCAGACGAAGCAGCAGTTAGGGAAGATATATCAAATCTTGACATTGTTGTTTCGATTGAGACTATTCAGCCTACAAAACCAACATCTCAAAATATAACTGAAGCAGTATTTAAGCTAAAGGATGAAAAGGTTCTTAAATTAACTGAGGATGTCAATGATGTTCTTAAAATTGTCAAGGATGATGCTGATATTCCATCTTTTGCAGAAATCAGTCAAGTAGCATCAGTCATGGAAAAAGCAGAAGTTGGATATATGGTTGAAAATGCTAAAGGAGCACAGTTTATTACAAAAGAAGAGTATTTTGAGAGTGAAGCTAAGGCTGTGTCCGGCGCCATGGTAGAGCTCAAAGACAAGAAGAAGTTTGTTACTGGCCAAGTGATTAAACTCGGTGACCAAGAATCCTTTGTAGCAGGTCAGACAATTGAAACGCCGGCAGGCAAGAAATTTGTTCCAGGTCAAACAATCTTGGACAAAAAGGGTGAAATCAAGTTTGTGCCCGGCCAGTGTATGCAGAAAAGTGACGAAAGCATCGAGTTCGTTGCTGGCCAGATATTTAACACTGAGAATGGTCCACAGTTTATACCTGGTCAGATGATGGACAAAGGTGAAGGCAAGGAAGTATTCGTGTCTGGTCAAACTATACACACTGAAGAAGGTCCCAAGTTCAGTCCCGGTGAGGTAACTGTCAATGTATATGGAGAAGACGTCTTTGTTCCTGGACTGGCCATGCCAACAGACGAAGGTGAAAGGTTTGTTGCTGGCCAAGTCTTCCAAACAGAGGAAGGAGTCAGCTTCAAGCCAGGTCAGATTTTAGACACGGTTGAAGGTCCATCATTCGTTCCTGGTAAAACATTTAATACTCCTGAAGGTAAAAAGTTCATCAAGGGTGACATGGTACAAGGCGAAGATGGCCAGTTGAAATTCGAACACACTCCATTTGAAGTTCCAAAGATCAGCGAATGGCTTGTGATTCCTAACAAGGAACTTCAGCCAGTTGCTGTTGCAGATACAAGTGTAGCTGGATTTATTGTTAATCCAACAAATATGACGGCTATTCAAATTGGAGAAAAGTTATATGGTGACATGGTGGAAACTCAAGACACAGTCCAATTCTATGTTCTTGGCAAACTACCCGAGAGCATTTCCCCCGAATCAAAGGTAATTCCTGGCCAGCTTATTGCCTCTGAGAAGGACCAAAGATTTGTTCCAGGAAAGCTTATGAGTACAGCAGATGGTGAAAAATTCGTTCCTGGTCAAGTTGTAAATACAACCCATGGTG
>NC_051426.1:18651194-18653694 GCF_015228065.2 Penaeus monodon
CATCTCGGACTTATCCTTAACTTGTCCTCGTAGCCTCCGGGCTAGTACAGTGGTAACGTGTCTGCCTCTCACCCGAGGGGTCGGCGGTTCGCGCCTCGCCCAGGCGCGAGAAGTTGCAACTGTCGCCTGGAGGTTATTGCTGTGGCTGGGCACCTCGGTGGGAAAAGACTAGGTTCAGCCGAGTCAGCACCAGCTGACACACGTGAGCGAGTCGGCATTAGTCGACACGAGTTCGGCTCCCCTCATGGGTATAGTCCGGGCGAGGCTAAGCTTCGCATATCGGACTTATCCTTATCGTCCTCGTTTTGGAGGGTACCCATTCCATTAACTGAAGTTGTATGGACGATAGGGAATCTGTGGTTCATCGCTAGCAGTGGGCATAACCACACTAGCAGTGTGCTCATGCAATTCTGCAAGGTTCATTTAAGAAAATTAAATGCTTTGAAAAAAGTTAAACATACTGTCACAAATTGTTTCGGACGTAAATTAATAAAGGAAATGAAACTATTCAACAAACAATACAATTTCCAGCTAATGCTTATTTGACACAAGTAAACATCTTTTCACTTACGCCATCATTGATTTTGGTTCATTTTCAACAACTCAACCTCCTTTGTATCAAAGATGTCATTGCTTTACTAGTATCATCATGGGCTAGACCGCAGGGTCAAGTCAGGTCAAGATTAATAATTAGATGTATCATCTTATTTTCTCAAATCTTGTTTGTATTTATTAAGAGAGTAAACACATGTCCATTAGTGCGCATATTTATTCGAGTCTGCCAGTAAATCCACGCTAATTGTCTAGAGCCTTAGTTTTCAAACTTTTTTTGGCTGCGGCCACTACAAATTACTTCGATAGATTCGCAACCCATTCCAACAGCAAAAGCATTTCATACAATCACTATAACGCATGCATACATAAGAAAGCATGCATTCTTCGGGCTTTGGGAAGAAGAAGAGGAGGAGGAAGGAGGAGGGGTTGCAGGATTGAGCGACCCCTCATTTTAAGAATCTCTAATCTAGAAGCTTCACTCTCGCACCTTCCACGAGGATGCTTTTTGTGTTGCAACATCTAACAAGTGAAAATTGTCTAACTGTAGATCGTGATATGTTGGCGGCCGGGCTGTGGAACGCGTCTTTTTCTTGAGGAAATTCCCTTTAAGTTTGACATTTGGCAGGTGCCGCACCGGGTCTCTTCTCAGTCTCTCAAAAGGCGTCACATGTTTCATTTCGTTCGAGTCTGCAATTTTTTCATCACATCGTACCAATAGAATCGTATAAATTGAATATATTATCGTTTATATATGTGTGTGTGTGTGTGTGTGTGTGTGTGTGTGTGTGTGTGTGTGTGTGTGTGTGTGTGTGTGTCTGCATATATATATATACATATATATATATATATATACATATATATATATATATATATATATATATATATATATATATATATATATATATATATATATATGCATTACCTTATGGACAAAGCTGAGGTTATTGAACTCATTAGTTTTCCCAATTGCATCATATGGTTCTGAGTGTTGGGTGCTGAAGTAGATAGACAAGAAAAAAATCAATAGTTTTGAAATGTGGTGTTACAGACGAGTACTGCGTATTAGCTGGACAGAGAAGAAGACGAATGATGAAGTGCTGAGAAAAATAAATTGTAAAGACCGGCTGTTGGACATCTTGAACAAAAACAAACTAAAGTTTATTGGTCATGTGATGAGAAGTAAAAGTATTGAGAAAGACTTGCTGACAGGGATGGTGCTAGGAAACAGAGGAAGAGGCAAACCGAAGACAAGACTGAGCAACAATATCAAAGATATTTGCGGGTTGTCGATGGTACAAGTGGAAAGAAAAGTGTAAGATCGAGTTTAGTGGCGAAGGATGGTGGAGAGGTCCACGGCTGCTCAAACATGAGCATACCGTTATTGATGATGATATATATATATATATATATATATATATATATATATATATATATATATATATATGGAAAGAAAAGCGCAAGATCGAATTGAGTGGCGAAGAATGGTGGAGAGGTCCACGGCTGCTCAAACATGAGCATACCGTTATTGATGAGATATATATATATATATGTCATCATCATCAATAACGGTATGCTCATGTTTGAGCAGCCGTGGACCTCTCCACCATCCTTTGCCACTAAACTCGATCTTACGCTTTTCTTTCCACTTGTACCATCGACAACCCACAAACAAGGAGTGCGACAGAGTTGCATTCTGTCTCCGCACCTCTTTAACATATATATATATATGTATGTATGTATATATGTCACTGTTGATTTATTGTTATTATTATTATCATTATTAATATTACAATCATTCTTTATTTATTCGTTTCTTTAAGGAGGGGAAAGGTCATCATCCTCCAGTACGTAGGTGCGCTTTGAGAAGAAGTGGGTTTTCCTTTGAACGTGTAGATTCCGTCTTCTTTTCCACGAGGGTCTGGTGTTGGCGATTGTCTGTATGTGT
>NC_051426.1:18676194-18678694 GCF_015228065.2 Penaeus monodon
AGTCTCTTCGCTGGATCATGGGGTACATTTGGCAGGACCACGTGTCCAACCGATGGTTACACCGAGAGACTGGTTTGGGACATGTTACTTGCATAATCCGGGATCGCCAACTCAGGCTATATGGGCACCTAGCTCGTTTCCCTGTGGATGACCCTGCCCATCAGGTAGTCTCTTTGCGAGACAACCCTGGGTGGAGGACGCCTGTGGGACAACCCAAGAGGTCATGGCTTGGGCAGCTCGACGAGACCTGTCGCGAGGAATTAGAGAGAACCCGAGGGCCTGCCCGGAGACTCGCCACGAGGGACCCTCATGGTTGGAAATGAAGGGTGGATGCGGCCATGCGCCCCCGTTGGCGTTAGCCCCTTCATGATGATGATGAATGATAACTATAGTATTAATGATAGTAATAATGATACTACTACTACTACTATTAACAATGGTGAAAATAAAATGATAAAAATGGTAATAATGATAAAATAAATAATATTGATAATATAAAAATAATAGTCCTAGTACATATTAAGACAATGCTAATGATAAAGAAAGTAAAGTATTAATGATAATGATTATCATAATCATAATAATAATCATAGTAATAATGACAAAAATTATTGAAATGATAATAACAATAAATATGATACTGATGATGGTGATGATAATGATAGGAATAACAATAATAATAATAATAATAATAATAATAGTAATAATAATAACAATAATAATAATAATAATAACATTAATAATAATATAATGATAATGACAATGATAATATTGATAATAATAATAATGATAACAATGATGATGATGATGATGATGATGATGATGATGATGATGATGATGATGATGATGATGATGATGATAACAGCAACAATAATAATAATAATAATAATAATAATAATAATAATAATAATAATAATAATAATAATAATAATAATAATAATAATGATAATAATAATAACAACAACAATAATAATAATAATATTAATAACAATGATAATAATAATAATAATATTATTATTATTAATTATGGTAATAACAATGATTACAATAATACTATTAACATATTGTTATTATTATTATATTATCATTATCATTATTATACTATCATTATTATCAGTATTATAAATTTTTTTATTATTATCAGTGTTATATAACTTTATTATTATTATTATTATTATTATTATATTATTATTCTATATTATCATTATTATTATGTATTATTACTATTATCATCATTATATTAATTATTATCATTATTATCTTTATTATTATTATTATTACCATTGTCTATACCATTATTTTTATCACTGTGTGCTCTACTATTATCCTTATTATCATTATCATTGTCTTTGGTATTATTGCTATTTTCGTTATTATAATAATAATAATTAATAATTAGTAGTAGTATTACTGTATTATTATTATTATTATTGTTGTTGTTGTTATTGTTATTATTACTATTATTATCAATTATTATTATTATCAATATCCTTAATATCCTGGTAAAAGACAAAAATTACAGACTTTAACCTGTTTACAGAAATCAGACAAGAGTATCAATAGCACTTACTACAGAGAAAAACAAAGCCTAATAAAATCCTTAAAATCCATTAAGCGTTCAAAAAATGTAATAATAAAATCAGTACCTGAAACAGTATTCAAATAAAGGAAATCATAACTGCCACATCATAGTTTCCAAAGAAACACAATATATTTTCATAAAATGAAAATGAAAATGGTTTGCAATTGCCGCCCGGAGGTTACTGCTGTGGCTGGGCACCACGGCGGGTAAAGACTAGGTTCAGCCGAGTCAGCACCAGCTGACACACGTGAGCGAGTCGGCATTAGTCGACATAAGGCAAGGCTAAGCTTCGCATATCGGACTGATCCTTATCTCCACATGGTTTACTGTGACATGCTGAGATTCCAAATCATGGGAAAGTCAGATCGAACACAACTGAAGTAATCATATTCAGCATTTTAAATCCTATACATACAATTACATTCCCTACAAATGCCAACAATCCAAACCAGAAATACTATTCCATGACACCTTGATCTCTTCTGGATAAATTTGTTATAATCCCTATATACTAAGACACTCAAATTGGTAAAATTTATTTCTAAACAATAAACAAAGACCATACCTTCCATAAATTTGATTCTCCACGGATGTCAATTTTCATATAGTATCACAATTGCTTATCAATTAATGACTCACGTTCCAATACTTCCATGCGCCGCCAAAACAAAACAAAACGACAAAGGATACTTCATATAACAGACTCCTTTACATTAATCATCCTTGAGTACACTTAGAGTATAGAAAATTATATCATATTTCTTACAAATAACTAATATCATAATCCCTTTTATACTTTATACTTATTGAAATAGCAATTTCAGTGTGATAATTACTATGTTATTATTATTATTATTATTATAGTAGTAGTATCATCATTATCATTATCATCATCATCATTATTATCAATTTCACTGT
>NC_051426.1:18696194-18698694 GCF_015228065.2 Penaeus monodon
ATCATCTCAGATCATGTTGGGGTTCGTGAACGTTGGGCTGAGTATTTTGAGCTGAACTGCTGAAGGCTAGGGGTGAAGCTATGGCTCAGGGCCTTCATACAGTCCTGACTGCCATCTGGCAGTCTGGGTACCATTCCCCCTGACTGCTGAGGGGCATGGTCATCCCTCTCTGGAAGGGGAAAGGGGATCGTTGGGATTGTAGCAACTACCGTGGCATTACACTGCTCAGTATTGTTGTTGTAGGCAAATGCACAAGAAGTCAAATTACTCTTTAATTTAGAGTGTACAGCTAGTGTTCGAGTGAGAGCCTAGCCGATGAGTGAGTGTGTTCCTTTTGGACTCGGCGGCTTAAATATGCCAGCCGCGGTGTATACTCTCGAGTCAGGTCCGATGAGCTGCGCGGTGATAGGCGGGAGTCGGATCGCCAAACCGCCTGGACCTGACTCTACCGAGCGCGGAAGCTCATCGCACGTTGGTCACCACAGTATACCAGGCAAGGTTCTCGCCCACATTTTTCTGAAACGGATCCGCAACCACCTACTGAGGCATCAGAGACCGGAGCAGTCTGGATTTACTTCCAGCAAGTCCACGATAGACTGTATACTAGCACTTCGAGTAATTGTGGAACACCGTCGTGAGTTTGGTCGTGGGTGTCTTGCAATCTACATCGACCTCAAGAAGGGGTTTGACTCGGTGCATCGGGAATCTCTATGGAAGATCCTGAGACTCAGAAGAATTCCGACACAGATTATTGGCCTAATAAAAAGCCTTAATACTGGTACTGAAAGCGCTGTAAAGTGTGGTGGACGTCTGTTGAACTTCTTTCCTGTTAATTCAGGGGTGAGGCAAGGCTGTGTCCTTGCACCAACACTTTTCAACACCTGTATGGACTGGATAATGGGCAGAGCTACTAGCCAAAGTCAGTATGGAGCAAGACTAGGCAATATCAAGCTCTCAGACCTTGACTTTGCCGACGATGTTGCTATCTGTTGGTGGCGGCTCTTGATGCATTTAGCAGTAAGGCGAAGCCCCTAGGCCTAGAGGTCTCCTGGACTAAGACCAAGATTCAGGACTCTGGGGGCCTGTTAGGGAAACCCGTTAAGTCAATCCATGCTTGCGGCGAAGACGTTGAAGTTGCAGAGAGTTTTACATACCTTGGTAGCAAAGTCCATATCTCTGGGCTGTCAGACCAAGCAGTATCATCAAAGGGCTAACGCCGACGGGGGCGCATGGGCGCATCTACCCTTCGCTTCCAGCCACGAGGGTCCCTCGTGGCGAGTCTCCAGGCAGGCCCTTGGCCCCTCTCTAATTCTTCGTGACAGGTCTCGTCTAGCTGCCCAAACCATGACCTCCTGGGTCGTCCCGCAGGCCTCGTTCACCCAGGATTGTCTCGCAAAGAGACTACCTGATGGGCAGGATCATCCACAGGGAAACGAGCTAGGTGCCCATATAGCCTGAGTTGGTAATCTCAGATTATGCAAGTAACAGGTCACATGCCAGTCTCATGGTGTTACCGTCGGTTCGACACGTAGGCCTGCCAACTGTACCCAATGATCCGGCGAAGGGACTTGTTACAAAAGGCATCAAGACGAGACTCCAAGGCACTTGATAGCATCCAGGTTTCTCTTCCATAGAGCAAAACTGGCAGTATCAAGGCCTTGAAGACATGTAGCTTGGTCCCTCTGCATGTGTACCGACATTTCCAAATGCTCTTGTTGATTGAGTTCATGGCTCCTATTGCCAAACCAATCCGTCTATTGACTTCTTGGTCTGACAGCCCAGAGATATGTAAAACTCTGTGACTTCAACGTCCTTGCCACAAGCATGGATCGACTGAACAGGTTCCCCTAACAGGCCCCCAAAGTCCTGAATCTTGGTCTTAGTCCAGGAGTGCATCAAGAGCCGCCACCAGTGACTCCAGGGACTCAGATAGGATAGCAACATTATCAGCAAAGTCAAGGGCTAAGACCTTGATATTGCCCAGTGTTGCTCCACACTGACTTTGGCTAGTAGTTCTGCTCATTATCCAGTCCATACAGGACACAGCCTTGACTCACCCCTGAATTAACAGGGAAGAAGTTTGTCAGATCCCCACCACACTTTACAGCACTTTTAGCACTTTCAATACCGGTATAAAGGCTTGCTATTAGGCCAATAATCTGTGTCGGAATTCCCCTGAGTCTCAGGATCTCCCATAGCGATTCACGATGCACCGAGTCAAACGCCTTCTTGAGGTTGATGTAGGCTGCAAGCAACCCATGACCAAACTCACGACAGCCTTTCACAATTACTCGAAGTGCTAGTATTCTGTTTATTGAGGACTTGCCAGGAGTGAATCCAGACTGTTTCGGTCTCTGATGCCTTAGTAGGTGGTCGCGAATCCGTTACAGGAGAATGTGGGCGAAAACTGCCTGGTATGCTGAGCAGTGTAATGCCACGGTAGTTGCTACAGTCCCAACGATCCCATTTCCCCTTCCAGAGAGGGATGACCACGGCCCTC
>NC_051426.1:18708920-18711420 GCF_015228065.2 Penaeus monodon
TTTCCTTTATTTGAATACTGTTTCAGGTACTGATTTTATTATTACATTTTTTGAACGCTTAATGGATTTTAAGGATTTTATTAGGCTTTGTTTTTCTCTGTAGTAAGTGCTATTGGATACTCTTGTCTGATTTCTGTAAACAGGTTAAAAGTCTGTAATTTTTGTCTTTTACCAGGATATTAAGGATATTGATAATAATAATAATGATAATAATAGTAATAATAACAATAACAACAACAACAATAATAATAATAATAATAACAGTAATACTACTACTAATTATTATTATTATTATTATAATAACGAAAATAGCAATAATACCAAAGACAATGATAATGATAATAAGGATAATAGTAGAGCACACAGTGATAAAAATAATGGTATAGACAATGGTAATACTAATAATGATAATGTTAATAATGATAATAATAATAATAATGATGATAATAGTAATAATAATAACAATAATAATGATAATAATAATAATGATATTAACAATAATAATAATAATAATGATAATAATAGTAATAATGATAATGATAATAATAATAATAATAACAATATGTTAATAGTATTATTGTAATCATTGTTATTACCATAATTAATAATAATAATATTATTATTATTATTATTATTATTATTATTATTATTATTATTATTGTTGCTGTTATCATCATCATCATCATCATCATCATCATCATCATCATCATCATCATCATCATCATCATCATCATCATTGTTATCATTATTATTATTATCAATATTATCATTGTCATTATCATTATATTATTATTAATGTTATTATTATTATTATTATTGTTATTATTATTACTATTATTATTATTATTATTATTATTATTGTTATTATTATTATTATTACTATTATTATTATTATCATTATTATTATTATCACTGTTATTATTAATATTACTATCATTACCATATGCATTGTTATTATTATCATTATTGTTATTCCTATCATTATCATCACCATCATCAGTATCATATTTATTGTTATTATCATTTCAATAATTTTTGTCATTATTACTATGATTATTATTATGATTATGATAATCATTATCATTAATACTTTACTTTCTTTATCATTAGCATTGTCTTAATATGTACTAGGACTATTATTTTTATATTATCAATATTATTTATTTTATCATTATTACCATTTTTATCATTTTATTTTCACCATTGTTAATAGTAGTAGTAGTAGTATCATTATTACTATCATTAATACTATAGTTATCATTCATCATCATCATGAAGGGGCTAACGCCAACGGGGGCGCATGGCCGCATCCACCCTTCATTTCCAACCATGAGGGTCCCTCGTGGCGAGTCTCCGGGCAGGCCCTCGGGTTCTCTCTAATTCCTCGCGACAGGTCTCGTCGAGCTGCCCAAGCCATGACCTCTTGGGTTGTCCCACAGGCGTCCTCCACCCAGGGTTGTCTCGCAAAGAGACTACCTGATGGGCAGGGTCATCCACAGGGAAACGAGCTAGGTGCCCATATAGCCTGAGTTGGCGATCCCGGATTATGCAAGTAACATGTCCCAAACCAGTCTCTCGGTGTAACCATCGGTTGGACACGTGGTCCTGCCAAATGTACCCCATGATCCAGCGAAGAGACTTGTTACAAAAGGCATCAAGACGAGACTCCAAGACACTAGATATTGTCTAGGTTTTGCTTCCATAGAGCAAAACGTAGCTTGGTCCTTTTGCATAGGTACCGATATCTCCAAATGCTCTTGTTGATTGAGTTCATGGCTACTGTTGCCAGCCTAATCTGTCTATTGACTTCTAGGTCTGACAGGCCCAGAGATATGGACTAAGTACCAAGTTATGTAAAACTCTCTGTAACTTCAACGTCCTCGCCACAAGCATGGATCGACTGAACAGGTTCCCCTAACAGGCCCCCAAAGTCCTGAATCTGGTCTTGGTCCAAGAGACCTCTAGGCCTCATTGCTAAGTGCATCAAGTGCCGTCACCAGTGACTCCAAGGATTCAGATAGGACAACAACATCATCGGCAAAGTCAACGTCTTAGGCCTTGATATTGACCAGTGTTTCTCCACACTGACTTTGGCTAGTAGCTGTGCCCATTATCCAGTCCATACAGGTGTTGAAAAGTGTTGGTGCATAGACACAGCCTTGCCTCACCCTGAATTAACAGGGAAAAACGTTTGACAGGGACTCCACCACACGTTACAGCACTTTCAATAATGGTATAAAGGCTTGTTATTAGGCCAATAATCTGCGTCAGAATTTCCCGAGTCTCAGGATCTCCCATAGCAATTCACGATGCTCCGAGTTCAAATGCCTTTTGAGGCTGATGTAGGCTGCAAGCAACCCATGACCAAACTCACTATGGCATTCCACAATTAATTGAAGCACTAATATACGGTCTGTTGTGGACTTGCCAGGAGTAAATCCAGACTGCTCCAGTTTCTGATGCCTCAGTAGGGGTTGCGGATCCGTTTCAGAAGAATGTG
>NC_051426.1:18721420-18726420 GCF_015228065.2 Penaeus monodon
TTTTAAAAGCGGCCCAGAGTTTAGTTCCTCCTGGGCTAGTTGGAGATTTGCGAATTTGGAAGGGAGCCGGGGGGGTTTTCCCCTCAACTTTTCTTTTCCCTGACAAACCCCCACACCAAGAAAAAATCCCGAAATGTAATTCAAAACCAATCCCCCCGTGCGGGGGTTATCAAGGGGAGCTTTATTCATTTGGGCAAAAAAGGCTGAAAAATTTTTAAATATTTTGTTTTATATAATCCCTAAAAAAGGTAACCCCGGCACTATCCGGGGAAAAGGGAAAAACGGGGGGGCCCATACCACGTACTCACCCCAAAGAGTTTAAAAAATTTGAGAAACTAAAAAAGTTCATCCCTGGCCCACGGGGCCAAAACTAAACCCCCTACTGTTTAAAAAAAAATATGGTGTGTCTGTTTTTCCCTGTGGTTGTTTGGTCTGTGTGGGTTTGGTGTGTGTTATTTGTTTTTGTAATTTGTGTTTGTGTGTGGTTTTGTGTTTGTGTGTGGGGTGTTTTGTGTTTGGTGTGGTGGTGTGCTTTTGTGTGTGGGTTAGGGTTTTGTTATCTTTTGTATCGGGGTTGTGCGTGGGGGTGAGTGTGTGTTATGTGTAAACTGTTTTGGTGTGGTTGTATGGGGGTTTGGGGGTGTGTCTGTGTGGTGGGGTGTCTGTGGGGTTTTTGTGTGTGTGTGTGTTTTATATGTGTGTGTTATGTTGGGGGGTTGGGTTAAATATATATATATATTAAAATTATATATATATATTTTAATTTTATTTTATATATATGTGTGTGTGTTTGTGGGGTTTTGGTGTGTGTGTGTGTGTGTGTGTGTGTGCTTTTGTTGTGTGGGTAGGTGTGGGTCTCGGGTTACCTGTGTGGGGTGTGTGTTTATGGGTGTGTTGTATGTGTTAACCTGTTTGCGGGGTGTGTGTGTTAATGTGCTTTTTCTGGGGTGTGTTGTGGGTGTTTCTGTTGTGTGTTTTGTGTGTGTTTGTTTAAATGGTGTGTTATGGGGTGTGTGGGTGGGTATATATATTTTCAATAAAACAATAACGGTTTGGCTCTTTTTTTGAGCAGCCGGGGGACCTACTCCCCCAAACCCTTCGCCCTAAACTCGATTTTACCTTTTTTTTTCCATTTTATTCCCAATCGACACCCCGGCAAAAAATTCTTGATATTGTGGGTCAGCTTGTTTGGGGTTTCCCCTTTTTCCCTTTTTCCCCTAAAACCATCCTGCCAGCAATTTTTTCCCAAATTTAATTTTTAAATTTCCCTTTTAAACTTGACCAAAAAAATTTTAAATTTCCCCCCTTTTTGTTCAAGATTTTCCAAAAAAGGTCGGTTTTTTAACAATTTTTTTCCCTTTCAGCACTTATAAATTCGTCTTCTTCTTGTCCGGCAACCCCGGGAAAATCTTTCCTGTAACACCACTTTTAAAAAAAACTATTGATTTTTTCTTTTTATTTACTTCAAAAACCCAACACTCAAAACCCTTTGATGAAAAGGGGGAAAAACTAAGAGTTCAAAAAACTAAAGCTTTGTCCGTAAGGTAAGTTTTCGGTTTTTCCAGAGGGTTATTGAGAGCAACTGGGCGCTTTTGGAAATTTGGTTTTTCTTCTTTTTTTTTTTCCGGTGAATAAGCATATGTATAGTTAAAAAACTCCAAGTTTAAGTAAACTTTTTAAAAATTTTCCACAATCTTTCCATTGTTTTGAAAAACATTTTTCTTTCATTTTTCTTGCCGGTTATCTTTGAATTTTACTGATCTTAGTTTTTTTGGGGCTTTAAGAAATAACCCGCCTTTTCGCTTGCTTCTCTAATTTTATTAGTAGTTTTTTGGGTAGTTAAAGTGATACTGGGCAATAAAAAAACTATATCACCCGGCGTCCCTTTCATTTTTGGGATATTTTGGTATCCCCAACATCCACATTTCCCTTTTCAAAATTCTCAGGGAAACCTTTTCATAATTTTTTCAGAAAAATTTTAAAAAAGGGAGGTGCGGGGGGACAGAATGAAACCCTGTGATTTCCTTTTTTTGACTTCGAACCATTCGGTTAACCCCAAAAGTGGTTCTTAAAGTGCTTGTTGTTGGGGTTCTTTACAAGGTTTTTTATTAATTGGAGAGGTTTTTTGGGAAAAAACTTAAATATCGTACAGGGTTTTTCCAGGGGAAATATCGTAAATCAAAAAGTATCGAAAGTTTTCACAAAAACGAAAAAACACATTTAATATTCTTTTTGATGTTCTTTTTTTTTCTCTATGTAAATTTTTAAAAATTTGGGAATCGGGTTTTCTGGACCTTTTCCAGGGCGGAAAACCTGCTTTTTCGTCTGCAATTTCCTTTTTAAACTTCAATTCATTTTTTTCAGCATAATTTTTCAAAAAAAATTTTTTTGTTTCCCGGGACTTATTAAGGCAATTTGCCCCATTATTGTTGCTTGGACCCCCTTTCACCTTTTTTGGGTAGGGGAAAAGTAAAAAACTGATTTTACCAGTCTTTTTTGGCCATTTTTTTTATTCCATTTTTTTTGTCAAAAGGGGTTTGTAAAAGAAGATTCAAACTTTCGCCAGCATTTTTAATTATTTTTTTGTGTTTATTTCTTTCATCCGGGGCTTTTGTTATTCTTTCCTTCTTTTAGGCTTTTTAAAATTTCGAAACCCAAAGGGGGCCCGGTGTTCACCTTTCGCTGTCTTTGGGGTTTTAAATTAAATTTTGTTGTTGTTTTTTATTCTTTTTTGTATAAGTTGGAACAATATTGATTCCATCTACCCTTTAAATTTCCTTTTCCATCACATAAAAACAAGTCCATTTGGGTTTGTTTAGTGCCCCATTGTGGGTTTAAATTTTGTTGTGATGTTTCGAAACCCTTTGGGTAGAGTTCTTTGTTTTTCTTTTGATAAAAAACAGTTTTAAATTTCCCTGGAAAATGTTCATTTAAAAATTTTTCCTTTATCTTGTCCCCAAATAATCTTTGAATTTTTGTTTTTTGTTTTTTGAAAAATTTATTTTTTCAACTGGGAAAATTGATCCCCTTTTTATTTTAGGATTTTCCTTTTTTTAAAATTTCACTTAGTGTTTTTTCAGATTTTTTCAGGGGGGAAATTTTGTTTTTTTTCTTTTTGGCGTATTTTCCTTAAGTAAAGTCCCTCAGAAAGATTTCTTTTTCCTTCTTCCCACAACTCATTTGGGGTTTTTTAATCATTTTCACTTTGGGATTGAGTATTTAAAATTTTTTTGACACTTCCCCAATTTGTAATTGTTATCAAAAATTTTGAAAGTCGAGATTTCGGGGTTTGGTGTGGACCGCTCCTCTTTTTGAGTTTTATTTTAAAGTCGATAGTTCAGAAATTGGGGGGCCCATTTGTTGCAGTCGGAAACCAGGCCTTTTGTTTTCAAATTTTTTTGAAAATTTTCCCATTTTGGGTTCAGACAATGTAGTAAAGGGGGGTTGCGTGTTTTTTGGGTCTGGTAAAAACCCCAACGTTTACAAGTGTTTTGGGGGGTTTTGGGAAAAACAATGTTTTGGGGTTTAAAAACTAAATTTTTTGTACTACAGAACAATAAACTTTCCCTCTTTAAAATTTATATCCCAACCCCAAATTTTTCCCACGGGTTTGTCATTTTTAGATTTTTTTTTCCCCCTATTTTGGCGTTGGGTTTTCCCAGGGTTTTTTTTAAACACTTTTTGGGGGATTGGGGCCTTAAAGTTTTCGGAGAGAGTTAAAAAAAAAATTTCCCATTTTTCACACTTGCAATTTTGGTTTGGTGGGGTACCCCATTGTATGTTTAACAAATTATGAGGTTTTTGCTTGTTTTCCCGACTTTTTAAAATCCCCCGATAATTTTTGGGCTGTCCCCAAAATTAGTGAAATTTGAAAAAGTTTTTTGTGAAAAATTTCTTTAGCAACCCGTGACTAAAATTTTCCCCACTTTTTTTAAACTTTCCAAAAGAAAAAAAGAACGCCCTTGTTTTCTTTGGGTTTAAATTTCCCAAATTACTTTTCCCAAATTGGTCTCAAGATTCCTAGTATTTGAATTTTTGGTATCTATCCATTTCGTTACGGGACAGTAGGTAATTTTACCCACTCTTTCTTTTTCCTTACTTTCCCACGTTCCGTTTTTAAGGGTTGTTTTTAATTGGACCGTTTTCTTAATCTTCTTTGTTTTCCAGATGCAATTTAACATTTTTCAGCTGGTTGCCCACAAAAACAAAGGGCCCCCCTTAAAAACCCCCCCGACGGGCGATGTGGGTATAAATTTAAATTCTTTTTCTGTTTTTAAATATTGGTTTGTAGAGGTTTGTCAGGGGGAAAAATAAAAGTTGAGGGGGAAACCCCCCAGGTTTCCTTTCTCAACTCGCAGTCCCAAAAAATTTAAAGGGGGGAAATTTTATCTCTGCCGCTTTTTTAAAACAGTTAACATGTAATACCCCGGGACATATTTTTGGGGGAAACCCAGAAATCAGTAAAAATGGGGTTTTGTTTTCACCAGATACCCACTGCCCTCTGCCCCCGTTTCCCGAAAACCCCCTTTATTAAGGGAGTAATGGGGTGCTTTTCCCTTTTTTCAAGGGCCCCCTAGGGTGCAGTTTAGGGTTTTACCCGGACAAAATAATATATATATAATTTATAATTTAAAATATAATATAAAATTTTATGGTGGTTTTGTTGTGTGTGTGTGTGTGTGTGTGTGTGTGTGTTTTGTGTGTGTGTGTGGGGGCGGTGTGTGTGTGGGTGTGTGGGTGTTTGTTTTTATTTATACATTTTAATGGAATATAAATATACCTATATTACGTAGTTTTAAAAATCTGTGTGTGTGTGTGTGTGTGTGGGTGTGTGTTTGGGGGTATGTGTGTTTTTGTGTGGAGTGTTTTTTGTTTAAATATATGTATATATATATTATATATTTTATATATATTATTTTAATACTATATAAAAAGGGATATATATGTTATATATATATAAAATATTATATTATAATATATATATAATAAACCCACAGACC
>NC_051426.1:18770763-18778263 GCF_015228065.2 Penaeus monodon
CAATTTTATCCGGGCTTGGGACCAGCACTGACTTGGGCTGGCCACCTAGTGGCTAGGTAGGCAATCGAGATGAAGTTCCTTGCCCAAGGGAACAACGCGCCGGTCGGTGACTCGAACCCTCGAACTCAGATTGCCGTCGAGACAGTCTTGAGTCCGACGCTCTAACCATTCGGCCACCGCGGCCTTTGACGATCAAGGGCTTCCGTGATTTTTTCTTGGCATATTTTAGAGCAGTGGTTTGCCATTGCCTTCCTTTTTTCTTTTTCTTTTTTTTATATCGAGTCACCATCTCTATTTACCCGGCACTGACTTGGGCTGGCTTGGCCACCCAGTGGAACAAACGCGCCGGCCGGTGACTCAAACCCTCGAACTCAGATTGCCGTCGTGACAGTCTTGAGTCCAACGCTCTAACCATTCGGCTACCACGGCCCTAGTAGTCAGGTACTTTTTCCATTTTATTTGAAGCTCCTACAATGTAATTACTTACAATACTTGTAATTAAATTTCATACCACATGATAAGTACTTTTATGGTTTTCTATTGACTTTTTCATGTGAAAAAACATCGTTTTCTCAAAACTTTGTATGTTAGTACAAACTTGGCTTGTAGCGACCAGATACAACTTCAAACAATGTTGGGGGTGTCGGGATGCTACAAAAAGGCCTTAAATGATTAAATAAGTAACACTCTCTGAACACTAGTATTTGCTTTGTAACCCTTTCACATATTTTTTTCTTACTGCATAGGCCTACCCCTTCATTAAATAGAGTATTAAGAATAGAAGCGAAAGCCCACATTCATATATGGTTCATTTGTTATTTGTAAATATTTGGCCTCGTTGTTTTATAATTCTATTTTTTTACGGATATGAACTTGTAGACACTTATTTACTGCGCCGGTTCTCAAGAAATCCTTAAAGTGGCTTTACATTCTTGGACAGTTTAGATGTGACTTCTTATTTCTGTTCCCTGATAGCCATCGGGCCAATTCTGACATCTTGTTTGCCTGCGGTAAGATCTTAAAAGAAAGAAACAAGGAAAATCTGTATATATACATTCATTAGAGTTTGTATGTACATGTCCACAAATCGTGTATCTGCGTGCGTCTGGTTATGTATCTGCACATTTGTGTGACATGTTCACTGCTTGCGATAAGCTAACATGGTGAACTTACACTCTTGTTGGTATGGTGCCAGATGGTATTTGAGTACTAAGTAATGCCTTCTGGCAGCTTGTTTTCTGACTAATCAGAGCCAAGAAATAATTTTCCTATTTGCCAGGACATACTCGTTGATATCATATGATGAATTTAATAATAATAATAATAATAATGATAATAATGATGATGATGATGATGATGATGATGATGATGATGATGATGATGATGATGATGATGATGATGATGATGATGATGATGATGATGATGTCCTTAAAGTGTCGACGTCATATGGATCAGAAATGCACGATCGAAAAGGCAAGCAACTAGGGAGACGTTCCACCTCCCTAGGCCGATTCTTTTCGAAGTAGCTTTCTACATTTTTCCTCAGTCTATTCATTCAATCACCCTCTTTCTCTGTCTTCCTTTCTGGTTCATTACTTTAATTGTCACTCTAATTTATTCAATCACTCACTCAATCAGTCATTTTTAGTACTGGCAAATGACAATAAAGGATAACTTTTATTAACATAAAATGGAACTGTTTCTCACCTTAGAAGATGCCAGCGAAAACTTTTATTATTAAGAGTCCCTTACTCGCCTACAAACTTGTGTAAACGAGGACAAAGGAGCTACATTCTAAAGATGTAGATTCATCAAATATTTTATTGAAAGGGGGCGTCTTGTACACCAAAAACACCGTAATTTTCTTTTTTGCTTTCATTAGTTTGAGATACCGTATGCACGCTGGAAGAACATTTCTTCCTGGAAACAGTGCTTCTTCTGCATAAGGACATGGCAGTTTTATTTCTTTCCCCTTATTCATAATGGCGAACGTTGTAAAATAATGACATACACAGGTCTTTAGTACCTCGTACCATTTAAATGTAAGGTTCGGAATATCGGCTGGTTTGCGTGAAGGTTGCTATCACTGCAAAAGCATTTATCTCAAGGATTTGTTTTCCTCTCAGCTATTCTGAATTATGAAAAGCAAGTCCCATTTGGAATGGAGCAGCCAATGCGGACACAAGTAATGATAACTTAATCCTCAAATAAATTCTTTTGTAAATTGCAACAGACTAGGATGCTTCCGGAGACGTCTTTTAAACGCTCTGCTTGCATTAAAGACACATTTATAAGCATTCGGATGTGGAATTTGTTTATCAAAGCCTTTTTATCTACTGGATGAAATACCTGTGGAAGACGCCTCCTTAACCGAAAGTCCAGGACGGGAGGAGGAAGGAAGCCGCGCTGACACATGTTGCTCTCGAGGGTCAGGGACTAATCGTATTGTGTTAATGTTGTATTCCCTTTAAAGCACGCAGTTCATTAGATATATACATATATATATATATATATATATATATATATATATATATATATATATATATATATATATATATATATATATAATTCAGCTAAGAAATAAAGTGGCACATTGTGTGTTTGAGAAATCAATCATTCTTAAAATACAAATATATCTTACACGTATGGCTTCGTGCCATATCGTAAATGAATGAAAACCATTTCCTGGAATCTTCGGTCTGGAATTTGACTTCGGAAACTCGCCACGGCATCCAGAGAAAAAACCTTCTTTTAGTCTCAAGATTTACTGACAAAGAAAGAATGACGAGTAAATACCGGCTGCTTGTGTCATCTCGTCAAGTTTGCTTCCTCCCCTGCACATGGATCTGCACCGCTGTACCTTTCGTAGTTGCTTTCGTGCCGTCTTGTCATCAAACCATTGATGCTCTGTCACTTTGTAATGCGCCTTTTCAATATCTTTGTTAGAGTGAAAAAAACTTATTAATTTTTGCTAATTTCTGATACTCTACGCTAATTTACGATAACGCATTTCTTTAGTAATTGATGACAAGATAAAATTAAGGCACCTTAACTTTCAACTTGAAGCCAGAATTACTAATATAGCGCGATAGCAATGGTTCTGACGGGCTCTCTCGTATGGTATAGAAAACAAATCTATACTTAAATTTATCCTTTTATTTTCATTTTTTCCATTTTTATTTTATTTGGGTATTTTTAGGCTGGGGCCATGACCCAATCCAGAAGGGCTCCTGTAGGTGACTGTTAACCCTTCTCTTGGCTCATCGATTAGTTTTCTGATTGGCTTTATTCAAGAAATAATAACTGGGAGGAAGATACAGCGGTGTCCCATGAGTCCTGGTTTCAGTGCACATTGCTTGGCGTGCTTTATAACTTTGATTGCATTGAAGAGCAAATTGTGAGTGGGCTCGTGAAATGATTTGCCGTTTTTTCTCTCTCAATTTACCTTATTTAGCAACCGAAATGCCAATACTCACTCAACTTTCTCTAACCGAAAATAGAAACGCAATCGAGCCCATTGTCCACAGAGGAGTCACAAATTTCATTCGATGCTCAGTGATTAACAACAAGTAGAGCCTGCTTTCCAAGTTGTTCGTTATGTAGAATATACGTCTTTAACAAATGTTTGTGCATACGTAGATAAAGTCACTGTGTGTTCTCATTAATACGTAATTAGGAGTGTGAATACACTAATATTCTTCCACGATCAGTTTAATAATCTTTTTCAATACTTTGGTATCAAGAAAGCCTTTCTTTTGGCGAATGATTAATTGCGACTGTGAATTGCCTTACTTTAGATTGAAAGGAGGAACAATCAGAATAGTTTCAAGTGGTAGTAAGGAAATCACTCACTCGCCACACCATCTCATCATTTCCTATTATTTTTCCTTGCTTATTTTTCCTCACAACACCACGAAGACAACAATAATAACATGATGAATAATATGCAACCTACACAAAATAACCCTCTGAGCAATCTAAAATGAAAGCTAAAATGAAAATTAAATAACTAAAACTCATTGTCATGCTCGTAGACCATAAACAACATCGTATTTTGTAGTTTAAGTGATAAGATCTCTAGATTGTAGCTTTTTGCTGTAAGTTTAGTAAGACTTTCTTGAATATGTCTTGCTAGTCACTGTGAATCTGCGATTTCAACGGAGTAAGCATTTGTTGTGATATACCTGTGCCGTTTAGAAATCAGTGATGTTGAAAATAATATGCAGGAGTTTGTATCAGTATGGATGTGTGTATGTGCTCATACATATGTATGCACTTGCATGTAACTGTGCAAATGTGTTTATGTGTGTGTCTTCTAACCCTTCATATGTTGCAATATACATGCATTGCATATGCAGTATATATTTGGTATGTGTGTGTGTATACATATATATATGTACATAATATATATATATATATATATATATATATATATATATATATATATATATATATATATATATATATATATATATACACATATACATATACACACACTTTATATGTTTATGGCGATGCCTATAATTACTTTTTAGCTCAAAAAATCTAATAATTATCTTCTGAATTCTAATAATTCGAAAAATATTAATGTATCTTGTGAAAATTTATAATTTCCCATTTAGTGGGAGCTGCAGACTGTAACATTCCGTCAAAGCGGGCAAGCTTCTTCCCCAGATACAGGAAGGAATTTGCCTGTGGAGAGACCATTGGGGTGTGCTGTCCCCTCCTCCACTTGGTATGCCCCTGCTAGCTAAGCCTTAATGTTAAACATCTGTGGTTTCAAACGTCGTCACAGTAGCCAGACTCACAGCAGCTCTCCGTTGGAAGGGATTCACGGTGACTGAGCTTTTTGTTAGTTGCAAGTAGTTTATGTAGTGCCATGTCTGACAGGCTCAAGAGGCAGCTAAGCTTCGGAGGAAAAAAGAAGAAGAGGCAAGGCTTCAAAACGAAAAACAAGAAGAGGAAAGGAAACAACGAGAAGAGAAGGAAAGGTTAGAGAAAGAAGAGAAGGAGAGAGAGGAAAAGGAAAGACTTCAACGAGAAAAAGAAGAACGTAAGGCAAAAGAAGCGAAAGAAATAGAAGAGAGGCAAAGAAAAGAAAGGCAAGAAAGAGAGAGAAAAGAAAGAGAAGAGAAAGAAAAGAAAGAGAGAGAAGAGAAAGAAAGAAAAGAGAGAGAAGTGAAGGAAAGGAAAGAGAGAGAAGAAAAGGAAAGGAAAGAGAGAGAAGAGAAAGAAAGGAAAGAGAGAGAAGAGAAGGAAAGGAAAAGGAAAGAAAGGAGAGAGAAGAGAAAGAGAGGAAGGAAAAAGAAGAGAGAGAAAGAATTGAGAGGGAAGAAAAAGAGCGGAAAGAAAGAGAAGAGAGAGAAAGGAAAGAGAAAGAAGAAAAAGAGAGAAAAGAAAGAGAAGAAAAGCAGAGAATAGAGAGAGAAGAAAGAGAGAAGAAAGAGAGAGAAGAAAAAGAGAGAAAAGAAAGGGAAGAAAGAGAAAGGATAGAGAGAGAAGAAAAAGAGAGGAAAGAAAGAGAAGAGAGAGAAAGGAAAGAGAAAGAAGAAAGAGAGCGGATAGAGAGGGAGAAAAAGGAGAAGGAAGAAAGGGAACGCAAGGAAAGAGAGGAGAGGGAAAGGAAAGAAAGAGAAGAGAAGGAAAAGAAGGAGCGAGAAGAGAGAGAGAAAAGAGAGATAGAGGAAAAAGAGAGAAAGGAGAGAGAACTAAAGGAGAAGAGAGAAAAGGAGGAGAAAATAAGAAAAGAGAAAGAAGAGCAAGACCGAAAGCAGAGAGAAGAAGCGGAAAGGAAGGAGAGAGAGAGGCTTGAAAGGGAAAAGGGAGAGAAAGAAAGGAAGGAAAAAGAGGAGAAAGAAAAGGAAGAGAAAGCTGAAAGAGAGAGAGAGGAAAAGGAGAGAAAAGGGAAGGAAGAACGGGATCTAAAGGAGAGAGAAGCGCGGAAGGAGAGGGAGGAGGCCAAGAGAGCCGCGGACGTGACGGCGTTGCCAGCGCAGCCGGTCAAGCGAGCCAAAGCCATGGACAGACTTCTCGAGGAGCAGTCCAGGAGCTCCGACTCGTCAGTCGAGGATGCCTTTGAAAAGATGGCCCAGGAGGCCGCGGAGGAGGAGGAGGAGGTAGAGGAGTTCTGGGAAGGACGTGACGTTACATCCCCTGAGGGGGTCAAGGAAGCCGAGCCTAAAGAAGAGGGCAAGAAAGAAGTTGCAAAGGAAGACAAGAAAGATGTTGTGACTCCGCAGTCGGTAAACTCAGCATCTGCCCGAAGTCCCAATATGTTTATTTATTATTTAATTTCGTTTACAATGTTGTACCTCGAATTCTGGTGCCAAGGTGCGACTCGCCCGTCTGTAGCTGTTTTGATTTATTTTTGCTTAAAATAATTCAGCTTAAATTTTATCATAAAAAATTATATTTATTTTGCAGCTTAAGTAAAGCAGTGTGCTTTTAGTTTGTGTTAAAATCTAAACCTCTAATGTCTCCACAGGAGATATTACTTTAAAAGGGCTATGGTAAGCCTGCACAGTTTGGCGGGCCTGTCAGAACATCGACATCTGAACAGTATTGCCAAATGTTCTTAATAATTAAAGTATTTAAATTTTGAACCTTGAAGATCTTCATATTCTTTGTGTAACTAAGTCATATATGTTTTACGCTCATGCATCTAATTGTAATTAACAAATGGTTTACCGATGTGACTTTGTTTCCCGTAAGGTATAATCCGGTGCATGAATTCAAAATACCTCGGGCAACAAATCATAACATAGCGCATTGCAACCTTTACGTATGTACTAAACTCACACAAGTTATCATTGTCTTCTGAATTCAGCTGTGCAATACCAGAAACATTGGCAGCACTGCTTTTGTCGGTGCTTTGTCCTAATCGTTTGTCTTGATACACCATGTGGCAACACCGAGTTCGAGGTCTACTGTTTTCTTTCAGTTTATTTATTTGCCTTATTCCTTTTTTGAACACGATGCTATTTTCACATTTTGTTTGTGGCTTTTGCCCATTTCTTTAGTCATAGTATTTTTGTGACTTTAACAGTTGTTCCAGTGACTTAAATTATCCCTTGTTGCAGACTGTGCCCAGGTCTTACATTTTCTCATTGCAACTGACACGCCTGTGCTCGCACACTTCCATGATTTCAACCAAATCCTCTTGTGTGTTTTCGCTGTATTCAAAACCACTTTATTTTCGTCAATATTTACGACAGTTAAATATCTTAACACCAATATTAACAACAATTACAATAAATGCCTAACACAGTTTGAGAATAATGACAGTAGTTAAGTTTTACCCGTCTGGAGAAATACTACATAACTAATTTACTAAACACTGGGGAAAGGGCCCATTAAAATTATTGTTTTTAATAAAAAGACCATTTTCTGAAACAAAAGAAAATACACAAATAGGGAATTGCTCTCAATCCACACTCTAAAAGTCAACACTAAAAGAACAACGTGCTATTTTGTAAATGTGAATCACTCCTTAAATAAAGA
>NC_051426.1:18823263-18833263 GCF_015228065.2 Penaeus monodon
CCCGTTCCGAACATGAAGTGGTACAAGGACGGCCAGGAGATCAAACTTGACGACCGCTGCTTCTTCACCTACGACGGCGATCGGGTGAGTTAGGTGGATGTCTGCCTGCGCGCGCTTCGTTCTCGGAGCCAGAAGTGAAAAGACATGATTACTGGATATTTCTTGAACTGATACATTTCTTCTTTGGTCTCTCATCCAGACATACCTTGAAGTCCGTCCTTGCAAGGGATCCGACTCAGGAATGTATAAGTGCGTAATCCAGAACAGCCATGGATCAGCTGAGACGGAATGCGAAGTGTCCATCAGGAAGTGCTACGAACCTCCATTCTTCACCAGCACCTTTACGAGAATGGATAAGGTGAGCTCTCTCCGCTTATCAGTGTATTGTGACCATCAGGTTTTCGTCGATAAGAAGCGAATCAAATTGTACTAGCAATACAATATTTGTATATCATCGGAAAACACACACACTGAGTTTAAACATAGACATCCAGATACAGATGCTTTAACGTGAAGCACATACCACTCACGCAAACGCCTGCTTCTTTACAGCTGCCTGGTAGTGAGGTTAAGATGTCAGTGAGGTACGACGGCGTGCCCAAGCCCAAGCTCTCCTGGTTCCACAATGGCGAGCCCATCCTACACGACGGCGACAAGTACCGCATCAGGAAGGAGGGCGATGGCCAGACTCTCACGGTGAAGGAGCTCACCTACAGCGACTCTGGCAACTGGAAGGTTGTTGCTAAGAACCGCGAGGGAGAAACTGAGCACGAGGCAGAACTCAACGTTTCTGATGACGTGTACGTTATCATCAGCACTTGGGTATTTCATATATAATTTGTTGAATACATAGTACTGGTATTCACACCTTCCTTTCTTCTCGTTTCAGAGATCCTAACAGGCGCGTGGAGGCCCCTGTGTTCATGAAGGTGATTGGAGACCAAGAGCTTTTCGAAGGCTACAATGCTCTCTTCAAGGCCGTGGTGTCGGGCAAGCCAGAGCCGGAGTTCAAGTGGCTCAAGAACGGAGGGACCATCGTGGCATCGTGAGTAAAATTTCAGAGGGCATAATACACACACAGACAATGTCAGGCGATTACAGCAATAAAATCAATTAGGTATGCATACGAAAACCCTAGGTCGTTACTTAGCAACAGCATACTTCTTATAAATAGACTATCACCACAGACTTTATGACACTGTGGGTTTAAAACTCGTCTCGTTCGCTGATCATTTACACTTACGAGAAAGTCTAATAAAACCCAAAATTAATTCAGGCTCACTGGACTGACTCGGCTCGTGCTCAGTTGGTATTCAAGGCCCGATACAACGACTGGAGGGAAAGGATATTGGCAATTTAGAACACAACGATGATCATGATAATGAAATTGATAGCAGAGATAATGAAAGTAACAATGATATTAATAGTGTTAATAATGAGATGATGATGATGATGATGACAAGGGTGATGATGATGATGATGATGATGATGATGATGATGATGATGATGATGATGATGATGATGATGATGATGATGATGATGATGATATTGATAATAATAATGAGAATGATTATCATTATTATCAATATTGACAATAACATTAATAATGATGATAATGATAATAATAATGTAATGTTAATGGTGATGATGAGGATGATGAGGATGATAATAATAAAATTAATAATAATAATAATAATAATAATAATAATAATAATAATAATAATAATAATCAATAATAGTGATGATGATGATGATGGTGGATGATGAAGATGATGATGATGATGATGATAACAATGATGACTACTATTAGTTGTAATATTAACAACATGATGTGATGATGATGATTTATATTACTAATACTATCACTTCTAATATTATTATTATTATTATCATCATCATTATGGTTATTGTTATTTAATGATACAACTACTACTACTAATAATAATAATATTATTATTATTATTATTGTTGTTGTTGTCATTATCATTATATTTGTCATTATTATTATTATTACTATCATTATTGTTATTGTTATTATTGTAATTATTATCATTATCATTATCATTCTTATTAATATTATTATTATCATTATCATTACTATTATTATTATTATTATTATCATTATTATTATTATTATTATTATTATTATTATTATTGTTATTATTATTATTTTATTATTGTTTTGTTATTGTTATTGTTATTATTATTTTCATTTTTATTATTATTACTAACATTATTGCTATTATTATTATTGTTATTATCATTATCATTATCTTTACCATTATCATTATCATTATCATTATTAAGCTCAGGCGAGCTATCCGTGTAGGTGCTTGGAACATCCGGTCCTTGCGGCAGGATGAGTGGTTACCTCTGCTATTGAGGGAATTGGAGCAATTGGGAGTTGAGGTGGCTGCCCTCTCGGAGGTGAGAAGACCTGGCTGCGGCACGATTACTATGGGTGGGTACACCTACTACTGGTCGGGCCACAGTGATGGTAATCACCTCCAGGGAGCAGCCATAGCCATTTCCAGCCGTCTTCAGCCCTCGGTAATTGCGGTAACACCGGTTGGTGAGCGTATTATGGCATTGAGACTGAAGCATGCTTTTGGCTTCATGTCACTTATTGCTGTATACGCTCTTACTGACGTTTGCAAACTCGATGTGAAAGAGGCGTTCCACGCCAATCTCTCATCTGTGGCAGACAATTGCCCCCGGCGAGATATTCGCATTGTTCTGGGTGACTTCAATGCGGTATCCGGCTGTGATCGAGCTGGCTATGAGATGTCTGTCGGCCCCCATGGCTCGGGAGTTGATCTCAGCAGCAGCGAGGACATCCTCCTTCTCCGTTACTTTGCTAGGTCCCAGAGAATGAGGATCACTGGCTCCTGGTAACAGCGCTCCAACCTGCATCGCTGGACATGGTATAACGATATGGGTACAGTGGCCAAGGAGATTGACCACATTCTTGTTAGCATGTAATGGAGGATCCTCCAGAACTGTAGAGTTTAATAGAGTGCCGAGTTCTGGAGCACTGACCATAGGCTGGTTGTGGCTACACAACCAGCCCATCCCTCCAGTGGCCACTCTTGATACCTGATGGACCTACTTGATAACCTGCTGGACCCAGTTTCTCTGTAGGAGCTCTTCAAGCATGAAACACTTGAAGCAGCATAGGAGTCCAAGGGCAAGGCAGAATTCCATCTCCCTGGAGACATTGGAGGCACTTCAGTGGAGGCCACTGAAGTGTGTCGCATGGCTCAGCTGAATGGCAATTAGGTCTTGCGTCGCTTTTGGTGTAGGGCTCGGACACTGCTGAGAAGGGACAAAGAACAGTTTATCTGGAATCTTGCTGAGGAGGTTGATGGCCATTTCTTGGCAAATGACCTTCGCCCTGTCTACCAAGCCCTGAGAAAGCTGAACTCTAAGCCCTCCTCGCAGTCCATTCAGTGGATGGACAGACCATCTCAGATCATGTTGGGGTTCCTGAATGTTGAGCTGAATATTTTGAGCAACTGTACCAGGTAGACCCTCCAACAGTTAACGTGGATGCAAGCGATATCACAATACCTGTGCCGGACCCACCCATCAGCAGAAACCTCCTACCCTAACGGAGGTTAGGATGGCGATTTCCAAGCTGAAGTGTGGGAAAGCTGCAGGCATATGTGATATTTCTGCTGAACTTCTAAAGGCTGGGGGTGAACCTACGGATTGGGGCTTGCATGCAGTCTTGACTGCCATCTGGCAGTCTGGTACCATTCCCCCTGACCTGATGAGGGGCGTGGTCATCCCTCTCTGGAATGGGAAAGGGGATCGTTGGGACTGTAGTAACTACTGTGCATTACACTGCTCAGCATACCAGGCAAAGTTTTCGCCCACATTCTTCTGAAATGGATACGCAACCACCTACTAAGGCACCAGAGACTGGAGCAGTCTGGATTCACTCCTGGCAAATCCACAATAGACCGAATATTAGCGCTTCAAGTAATTGTGGAATGCTGTCGTGAGTTTGATCGTGGATTGCTTGCAGCCTACATCAACCTCAATAAGGCGTTTGACTTGGTGAATCATGAATCGCTATGGGAGATCCTGAGACTCAGGGGAATTCTGTCACAGATTATTGGCCTAATAGCAAGCCTATATACCGGTACTGAAAGTGCTGTAAAATGTGGTGGGGATCTGTTAAACTTTTTCCCTGTTAATTTAGGGGTGAGGCAAGGCTGTGTCCTTGCACCAACACTTTTCAATACCTGCATGGACTGGATAATGGGCAGAACTACTACGTAAAGTCAGTGTGGAGCAACAATGGGCAATATCAGGGTCTCAGACCTTGACTTTGCCGTTGATGTTGCTATCCTATCTGAGTCCCTGGAGTCACTGGTGGCGGCTCTTGATGCATTTAGCAATGAGGCGAAGTCCTTAGGCCTAGAGGTCTCCTGGACCAAGACCAAGATTCATGACTTTGGGGGCCTGTTAGGGGAACCCGTTCAATCGATCCATGCTTGTGGTGAGGACGAAGTCACAGAGAGCTTTGTATGCCTTGGTACCATAGTCCATATCACTGAGCTCTCTGAACTCGATCAACAAGAGCATTTGGAGATGTCGGTACCTATACAGAAGGACCAAGCTACGTGTCTTCAAGGCCTCAATACTGTGAAACCTGGAAGCTATCTAGTGCCTTGGAGTCATCTTGGTGCCTATTGTAACGTCTCTTTGCCGGGTCATGGGTTACAGATGGCAGGACCACGTGTCCAACCGACGGCTACACCGTGAGACTGCCATGGGATCTGTTAATCGCATATTCCAGGATCGCCAACTCAGGCTATATAGGCACCTAGCTCGCTTCCCTGCGGTTGACCCTACCCATCAGTTTGTCTCTTTGCGTGATAATCCTGGGTGGAGGAGGCCCGTGGGACCACCCAGGAGGTCATCTCTAATTCGCGAGGAATTAGAGATGGGCCGAGGGCCTGCCTGGAGACTCACCATGAGGGACCATCGTGGCTGGAAGTGAAGGGTGGATGCGGCTATGCGCCCCCGTTGGCGTTAGCTCCTTCATGATGATGATGATGGTGATGATGATGATGATGGTGATGATGATGATGATGATGATGATGATGATGACGACGATGATGATGATGATGATGATGATGATGATGATGATGATGATGATGATGATGATGATGATGATGATGATGATGATGATCATCATCATCATCATCATCATCATCATCATCATCATCATCGTTGTTGTTATCGTTGTTGTTATCGTTGTTGTTATTATTATTATTATCATTATTATTATTATTATCATTATCATTATCATTATCATTATCATTATCATCATCATCATCATCATCATCATCATCATCATCATCATCATCATCATCATCATCATCATCATCATTATCATCATCATTATTATTACTGATGTTACTATTATTGTTGTTGTTATTATTAATAATAATATTATCATTAGGCTTATCAATATTATTATTGTTATGGTTATAATTAATATAATCATTATTATCATACATTATATCGTTTTACATATGAAACATTCTATGCTAGATTGCATATGATTCATATTCCATTCCATAAAACATGAGGCGAGAGGAGTTAGATAGATGGATGTGTATATATACAGATACTAAGACCAAAACAAATGGCTGGGAATAAAATCACACATGAAGAATACACATGTATATCATTTCAACACAAAGACGCAATAGATACTATAGGATATGTAGCAGGCGTTTACACGCGCAGCCTCGACTATACACTTTCCTCGCCCGAGACCTCTTGTAGGCCCGAGGCTCTGAATGCGCCCCGCTCTTCCCTTAGGAACCGCGTTATTATGGAGCGCGATCCCGAAGGTCTCATTCGTCTCACCATTAAGAGGATCACACCAGAGGACGCCGGCCAGTACACTCTCAAGGTCTGGAACGATTATGGAGAAGCCATTTGCCACGGCAAGCTCATCTGCGAGAGTAAGTGCTCCTTGTAAAGTGGCAACTGTATGATTACGTGCTAAGTATGTGACATCTTTATTAAAGTCATATTTTTGTGATTTACATACCACATGCAAGTAACATTACACAAAATGTCAACACAACAGTACGTACATCCAGTGCTGCCTCACAATGAATTCATGAAAATCAACAATATATTAAAATCATCCCACTGAATATGTGAAATGATTGTTTTGAACAACAGCCTTAATGTCATTTTCAGAACTAAATGAACGCGCTAAGACAAAAGTTGAAGTTGATTTTCCATACACAGAAAAAACTGTTAAAAAAATCATGTATATTTTCAATCGTGTCAATACGGAATTCCCCCCCCCCCCCCCGCCGCCTCTGCTCCAACCCTGACTAAATCGCCACCGTTTCCCCCGGCAGCCTTGACCAGCAGGAAGAAGCGACCTGTGGGTGACGAGTACAAGGGCTTCGACAGGATCAGGCGCTCCGGCGTCCCTATGCCGCTGCCCGAGAAGCCTATGATCAGCGCTCTGGCAGACCGCCGCCTCACCCTCTCCTGGATGCCTCACCTCGCCGCGCCCCAGACCATGCCCTGCACTTACCAGGTGGAGATGTGCGATGCTCCCGACGGCGACTGGTTCACGGTTAGGACAGGTACGCAACAACTGTGAGACGAAGCAGAGGGAGAATGAGATATGTTTCGTTTTTTTTCTATGTCTGATGTTAAGAGTGTTCCCTCACGCGTGTCCTCTCGACCCCAGGTATTCGCGGCTGCAGCGTTGACATCACCAACCTCATGCCAAAAGGCGACTACAAGTTCCGCGTCCGCGTAGCAAACAAGTATGGCGTGTCTGAGCCATCTCCTTACGTCGCCACCCAGAGGTCTGTATCTCGTGCAAGTGCCGCTCGTATCAACTGGCATGATTAAGTAAAAACGATACTTGCATGAGTGTGATCAGTTTCATTAAAGACGATTATATCTGTTTCAGGTTTAAACTGGAATTGCCTCCCGTCCGCTACGAGCCACAGATGGATCCCAACTACGAGTACAAGGGCGATGGACCATACGTTCCCGAAGGCTTCAGGATCAGCCGCGACTCTCAGGGCAACTATTTCGCTGCCCCGAGGTTCCTCCGCCTGCCGCACAACACGCAGTATGGCTTGAAGGGCTTCAATGCCAACATCAAGTGGTATGCGTATGGATACCCAACCCCGAAAGTCAGGTTCATGAAGAATGGGCAGCCGCTTGAGGTTGGAGACAAGACGCGTTTCAAGTACAGCCAGGAGGTGACGGGTGAGATCTGCCTCTACATCGATAGGTAAGATACCAATTGGACTCGTATTTTCTTCAGCACGCCTCTGTTCGTGTGTATGTAAGTACACATAGTTTGTTTCGTTAAAATATCTTACACGTGAGTTTCGATATCATTATTTTCGATCAAGAATTTCAATTATAATGTTAGTTTCACATCTAACATTTCACTGATTTTGTGACCCTTTTCTGTAGACTGAAACATACCAAACAATCTTTTTTCATTAGGATGACCGAGGCCGATGTGGGCACGTACGAGTGCCTGGTCCGCAACGAACATGGCGAGTCACGACAGCGCATCAAGATGGACATCTGCGAGTACCCGCGGGTGCTGGAGCCACTCGAGGAGCTCCACCTCAAGGCCAACTCCTCAGGAAAGATTGCTTGCAGAATCACAGGCTTCCCTCCGTGCCAAGTCCAGTGGTTCAGGGACTGGGAACCTATTGCCTTCACTTATAAACTCAGGGTAAGAAAGGAATGGGTGTTCTATGCCATATGTGTGTGTGTGTGTTTGTGTGTGTGTACGTGCGTGTGTGTGTGTGTGTGTGTGTGTGTGTGTGTGTGTGTGTGTGTGTGTGTGTGTCTGTGTGTGTGTGTGTGTGTGTGTGTGTGTGTGTGTGTGTGTGTGTGTGTGTGTGTGTGTGTGTACACATATATATCTATATATATATATATATATATATATATATATATATATATATATATATATATATATATATATATATATATATATATATATATACACATATATATACACATGTGTATGTATGTATGTATGTATACATGTAAGTGTATATCTATCTATCTATCTATCTATCTATCTATCTATCTATCTATCTATCTATATATATATATATATATATATATATATTATATATATATATATATGTATATATATATGTGTGTGTGTGTGTGTGTGTGTGTATGTGTGTGTGTATGTGTGTGTGTGTGTGTGTGTGTGTGTGTGTGTGTGTGTGTGTGTGTGTGTGTGTGTGTGTGTGTGTGTGTGTGTGTGTGTGTGTGTGTGTGTGTGTGTCTATGTCTGTGTGTACACACGCACACACACACACACACCACACACACACACACACACACACACACACACACACACACACACACACACACACACACACACACACACACACACACACATACACACACACACATACATTGTGTATATATATATATATATATATATATATATATATATATATATATATATATATACACAAATATTTACCTACCTATTTACCTATCTATCTATCTATATGTCCATCTGCCCCCCCCCCATCTCTCTTAATAAAAGCTCAAATATTTGGATTTACCAGAGCAACTGAGGCGGAACATCTTTTATTTTGTTGTTTACGTATCTGATAGCCGTAACTAACTGCACCAGGCAGTCAGTCACGCCTCTCCCCAATCTACCGCACAGGGAGACCCAAACCATCGCAGCAAATTAACACAACAAGCACCCGTCAAGATCCATCACGCTTCTTTTATCTCCTTCATTCCTTCTCCTCAATCTCACTTGGTCTGCCCCTGCTTCCGGAGGAACCGAAGGGAGAACGCAACTCATGGTGAACTGACAACCCCCCCTCCTTGGCATGACAGACCCCAAATCTCGCCCATGCTCTTTCACCGCCCACCCTGAACGAAGCCCGCGCGCGTCCATCTACTTATCTACTTTCCTGACGCCGTGTGGCGAAGACAAAGGCTGACCCTTTGTCTTCGTGAAGGATCGCGAGCGAGAACTGTCATCACAAAAGAATAAAGAGATCCAGCAGCGGTCGGGATATCGGCCTGCGTGTTGCTTCGCTATTAGCGGTAAAAGGGCGCTACCTTAAATGTATGGTAAGCGATTGCCCTAATATCTGTCAGGCAACATATTTGCTTCTTGAAAACATTTTTAACTGGACGCTCTCGGATATTACTGATGAAGTCACTTTCTACTCTAATGAAGTAGTGACTATCGCTTGTGCTTCCTCTCATCAAAATGAATAAAAGGAAGAGGAAGACCCACACAAACTTTCTCCTGTGCAGTTAAGAAATCTGCGAAAAGACATTCGTGGACGATAGAGTAACATGCAAGAATATCAGGATATTCTTCTCGGAGAATACCCTGATTCTCGTCAGCTGAGAACTAGAAATGAGGTGGAAATGCTCGGTGTAACATACGATAACAAAATGACATTTAAGCGACACATTGAACATATAGCAAGAAAAGCGAAGGCTTTCTTGGCTGTTGAATGGCAAAGAGACTGTACGAGGCTCAAATACACTCTGCTAGAATACGCACCCCTCACGGGGGGAATGGGGGAGGGGCGGTGCAACTAATCATCTCTCCCTTCTTGACAAGATTCAGGAAAGGGCCAGAGGAATTATTCAAGAAGATGAACCCGAGAGTGAACCGAATCTACCAAGCCTGTAGCAGCAGAGGGACGGTGCTGTACTCACTATAATGTTCATGATCCATCGTCAGCGTATAGCCCACCTACAGCCCCTGTGTCAGTCTCCGCGACAGGCCCAGCGTATCACCAGAACAGTGGAATGAATGCCTGCAGCCTTGGCTGAACCCACTGTAGAACGCGACATTACCAAGGCAGTTCATCCCAAGATATACCAAAATTTGGAATCACTTTTTAAGTGCACATTTAGAGGTTCCGAGACATACCTTACAGGGTTTTCTATGTACAGTAAATGTTTGGTTGCT
>NC_051426.1:18835763-18838263 GCF_015228065.2 Penaeus monodon
TGTGTGTGTGTGTGTCTTCGAGAGAGAGAGAGAGAGAGAGAGAGAGAGAGAGAGAGAGAGAGAGAGAGAGAGAGAGAGAGAGAGAGAGAGAGAAAGAGAGAGAGAGAGAGAGAGAGAGAGAGAGAGAGAGAGAGAGAGAGAGAGAGAGAGAGAATCATCGAGAGGACGTAAGGAAAGTTTATTCTATGCGTTATTGATACGTTGAATTACTAACCAGTGGGCGAATACCGAACTTCTTATACTTTCTAATGAAATGGTGATTTGCTCGAGAAGTGTGTTTACCTTTTTTCAAAGCTGAAGTTAACCAAGAAACCGGTGTGCTGTTGAATCATACTGTCATCGTAAGATGTGAACATTGTAAAATTTTGCGACTGGGCTTATTTTCGGATACAGATTATCATGAATGCTAATATTTGCTGCGCCTTTTATTGTGATTTGCGATTCTTGCTAATCATGAAAAGTTGGCCTTGATAAAGTAGAGATATATTCATATCACCTAAAGCCTTTTGCCAAGATGCAGTTCAGGGATGTTGTACGAGAGGGGCGTTGAGAATAATGCTTTCACTCGTACTAGAGAGAATGGATTCCATTACAGAAGATAGGAAAATAACAATTGAGATGATATGCGTCTGTTCGTATCATGCCGGCATCGTTTGTGTCGACGTTTTGACTTAACAAGACATAGATGTGGCGGAGGAGACCTGCTCGGAACTCTGACTCAGCATCAGTACCTGACGGAGTACGAGGTGTGCCACTACGTCCGCCAGATCCTGTGCGCACTCGAATACATGCACGACCGCTGCATCGCCCACCTCGGCCTTAACGTGAGTACCTGGATCAGGGATTTAAAAATCTCTCACATTTTCTCTAGTCAGATTTGAAAACAGAATTTTCGATGTGTGTGATATCTATGTCTATATCTATAACTACATCTATCTATATGCGTATGTATGTATGTATGTATGTATGTATGTATGTATGTATGTATGTATTTATTTATTTATGTATGTATGTATATATGTATATATGTAAGTATATATATATACATATATACATTTATATACATACACACACACATACACACACACACACACACACACATACACACACACACACACACACACACACACACACACACACACACACACACACACACACACACACACACACACACACACACACACACACACACACACACACACACACACATATGCATGTTTGCTGTAGTGAACAGTCTGTTTGTGTACATATTTTTGTAATCCCAAGTATTCTGCTCCTATTATCTCACTTCATGATAATTAGTCAGCATGAAGTCAGTTATGGAAGAGAAATGGGACAATTGTTACGGTAGATACTGTATAACCTGTCTTTCGTTTCCGTGTGTAACCTAAACCAGTATCACGTGTAATGAAATATACTATGCTGAAGGCGTTGTCAATAGAATATTTGTATTTTTTTCTATATCTGGATATATACATTAACTATTTGGTTTAGAGATAGATTTTTTTTTAAGTGCCCTGTCCTACAAGGACGTTGTTGATCATGGATTTCCGTGATTTTCTTGGCAATTTAGAGCGGTGGTTTGCCGTTGCTTCCGCCCGGTGTTTTTATCGAGTCACCACCATCTCCATTTACCCGGTTCTGGGACCAGCACTGACTTGGGCTGGCCTGCCCACCCAGTGGCTAGGTAGGCACAGATTAAAGCTCCTAAAACAGTGAGATTGAATGCCCTTCCGATCGGCAGGTTGGAGACATCCTCCTAACGCGTCCCAATGGCATCGAAATCAAGATCGGCGACCTCTCCCTTGCCAGAAACATCCGCATCAGCAAGGTCGCGCCATTGGACTACGGTGAGGAGAAGTATATAACGATAATGATAATGATCATGTGTCAGTAATGATAATTGTGTTGGTAATTTGGATATTCAGCCACGACACACCTTGAATACTGGAGCATTCTTTATTTTGCACTCTTTCAGGCATGCCCGAGTTCGTGGCACCAGAAGTGGCAAACGGCGAGGGCGTGACATATGCCGCTGACATGTGGTCTTTGGGCATAATCACGTACCTACTTTTGTCAGGAACCTCACCATTCAGGTAGGGCAAATAGCAAACATTTCTTGCTGCGTGTTTTTGGATACACCATCTTTTTATGGCAGGCGAATAGTGAATGATAATCTCTATCCCAATGAAAGTAGAAAATAATTAGCTTGTTTCTTGACCTCAATGCTAATCTATATAATGCTTCGATTGATGCTTCTAATGCGTCCTTCCCTTCCAAAGGGGAGAGAACGACCGCGAGACGCTGACCCGAGTGAAGAAGGGAGAAATGAGCTTCGACATGGAAGCCTTCAGGCACATCTCGGACGAGGCCAAGGATTTCATCGCCAAGCTCCTGCTGTTCAAGGTAAGCTTGAAGGGAGGGGCGGAGCATTTGGGTCGACCTTAACTAGAGTAGAAAGCTTGAAACATTCATGAAGATAGGTCGCAGAATTAACTTA
>NC_051426.1:18845763-18848263 GCF_015228065.2 Penaeus monodon
TTCAGAGGATGAGGTGTCGATGAGCTAAGACGTATTTCGAAGTCTCTTTCTCTGGTTGGCGAGTTTTACCCTTGTTGTCAGGTCATATTATATTTACGGTTGAGAAAAGGAAGTGGCTGTATCCATGTTTCTTACCGATAATGTGGTTAATGATGTGTATATAACAATGTATATATGGTTGCCATAAACTTAATTCCTATGATCATAAAGTGAAATCGAGCTTAAGAGATTCCTTGTATTAGGCACAGGATCGCCTGCCACGTCACATATTTCTCAGTGTTTTCTACAACAGTGGGAAAGAACATCTATCTCATTCTCTATTCCTTGTTTTGAAGAATTGTTATTCTAATTAGGGAAAACCTAAGCCGTAAATTGAACATCTAATTCTTATATTTAGTAACTAACACAACAGAAGCAGAGCAAAAGAAAGATATAAACATAACCAATCTCTCTAACAAACTTTCCTCTCGACTCTAACAACACAGTCGCCAGAAACACACTCCAACCAATGACACATCTGTTTGGTTTAGCCTGTGGTTTCCATTCACGGTTCGCCATCTTAACTTTATTGTATTCAAAATGAGGTATTTGAGACTGATTCTTAGACTAAGACAAAGAAAAAAGTCGACAACTACAAGAACGGCCAACTAAACTTCTTTGAAACCCGACATTCTTACACGAAAGATTCAGGATGGAAGACTGCCTTTCTATTAGCTCCATCAAATGAACTTGGACAAATGGCTAGTAGGTGGTGTCCGGCAAAAGTCGCAATTCTAGAGCTTTTTACGGAAACTTGGAATCTCGGTTTTTATATATATATATAAAAGAGCTTACCGTCATATTTAGAAATGAGACTGTATATTCTTAATATTTTCATCTCATTACCAATATTTGGCATCTATTACGCAATCCTTGAATTACAGTTAATGTTCTAGCAAATACAATATAAGTTGCATATATCTAGTACAAGAAAATTACTACTTTTCCGAATCATGCAATTCTAAAGTCAAAGTAAAGAGCTCTAAAAGTAGTTTTTCCTTTGCACGTGTTATTTCTGTTATTCCCAAAGACTCCCGATTGGAAGCTGGTTCAGGGAATGCTCCCCCTCCCCCCGTTCGCAGTCAGTTATTAGGTTTTACCACAGACAAATAAAGACCCTGTTAGCAGTGCTGCCCCGATCTTAAAAAGTGAAAGTAGACTAATGAAAAGCATAGGCAACTGTACCGTTTGATTTTGTATCTGGAAAAATAAAGCCAGCCAGCACACGCTAAATCGAGACAAGTAACAGCTTAGCGCTGCTGCCATTAACAGTGTGTCTGCTTGGGCTCTTTATTTGTGTTAACACAGATCAGTTTTGAAGTATTAGGCTAATCGTATCTATCTGTCTTAAAAAAAAAGAATAACAAAGCATTATCCTATGATAATGAATATCTAATACTATAAAAAAAAAACTAACATAGAACATATCCTTTATTACTGTGATATTTCAGTTGTTACTGGAAAAGGAGAGTATAAAGATTTTATGAAGTTTCTACATTTTTTAAGCATGATGATACTCCATCGTCCGGTGATAGTAACTACATGTAATGACAATGTTAACGATAAAGTCATTATCACAGTGACTGTTTCACCACAAAGACAGAGGTCAAGACGTGACGACCCAAAGAAATATTGATATTTCAGGACACAAAATTTACATGTTAACTATCATCACTTAAATAATCTTAAATTTAACAACCATATCCTAATCTTAAAAAAAAAAACTTTTCGCAACTTCCCAGCGTTTGTGGTTGCATATTACCTTCTTTTTCTTAACCCTTGCTTGGATTTTTCTTGCTGATTTCTATTTTAACTTTATAAGAATGGTTTTGACATTTCAATGCTTCTCTCAGCTGAGTTATTTTACTATGGAATGTTTTGCCAAGGTTATATTTTTCTAATCTGTTTTTAAGATTAATACTTGCCATTGCGTTTCACCTTCCTAATTCGAACACCTATTTTTCCTCTTTCATTGTTCTCTAACTCAGAATGTTTTTCACATCCTATATCGACTGTTTTCTTCCCTTTTCTTCAACTACGTCAACTCCTCCGGCGTGTCGGCTTCCTCCTCGCTTACATCCCGGGAGCAGAGGATCCCCATAGTGCACGAACGTCGCCGCTTCACGGACGTCATGGATGAAGAAATTGACGACGAGCGGAAGAGGACGGCGCTGGACCGGTACACAGCCGGGTTTGTGAGAAGCAGAATGGAAACTTGCTCCCTCGACATGCCGAGGAGAGTGAAGCAAGAGGTAAATTCCTTTGGCCAAATATGAATCGTAAACCTGAACTTGTAAATATTTGTCCTTTGAATGTATGTAGCTGAAATGAAATAAGAATGGAAGATGAGTGTATAGCAAGTAAAGAAGAAAATGTCATCACAGATTCTAATTTCTCTCCAAAGGTGACAAGCCGTCTCTCCATCTACGACGAAGTGGTGGCGAGGAAGGAGGGCGCTCAC
>NC_051426.1:18858263-18867127 GCF_015228065.2 Penaeus monodon
TTGTGGAAGTTCTTCAAGCACGTTACACTCAGGAGTAAGCAGCAGCTCAGGAGTCCATTGGCGTATGCCCGAGGGCAAGGCAGAATTCCATCTCCCTGGAGACATTAGAGGCCACTGAAGCATGTCACAAGGCTCAGTTGAATGGGAATCAAGTCTTGCGTCGGTCCATGGTGCATAGAGCTCGGACACTGCTGAGAAGGGACAAGAAACAGTTCATCAGGAATCTTGCTGAGGAGGTTGAAGGCCATTTCTTGGTAAAGGACCTTCGCCCTGCCTATCAAGCCCTGAGAAAACTGACCTCTAAGCCCTCCTCACAGATGACTGCAGTCTGATCAGCAGATGGACAGATCATCTCAGATCATGTTGGGGTTCATCAACGTTGGGCTGAGTATTTTGAATAGTTGTACCAGGTAGACCCTCCAGCAGTTAGCTTGGATGCAGGCGATGTCTCAGTGCCTGTGCCAGACCCACCCATCAGCGAGGAACCTCCTACCCTAACAGAGGTTAGGATGGCGATTTCCAAGCTGAAGAGTGGGAAAGCTGCAGGCATATGTGATATCCCTGCTGAACTGCTAAAGGCTAGGGGTGAAGCTATGGCTCAGGGCCTGCATACAGTCCTGACTGTCATCTGGCAGTCTGGTACCATTCCCCCTGACCTGTTGAGGGGCGTGGTCATCCCTCTCTGGAAGGGGAAAGGGGATCGTTGGGATTGTAGCAACTACCGTGGCATTACACTGCTCAGCATACCAGGCAAGGTTCTCGCCCACATTCTTCTGAAATGGATCCGCAACCACCTACTGAGGCATCAGAAACCGGAGCAGTCTGGATTCACACCTGGCAAGTCCACAATAGACTGTATACTAGCGCTTTGAGTAATTGTGGAGTTTGGTCATGGTTTTGCAACCAAAATTTCCCCAAGAAGGTTTTTGACTCGTGCCGGAACCCCCATGGGAGTCCTGAATTTTTGGGCCTAATAGCAACCCTTTTAGGGTACGAAAGTGGTAAAGTGTGGTGGGGGTATGTCGAACTTTTCCCTGTAATAGGGGTGAGCAAGGTGTGTCCTTGCACCAACATTTTTAAAACACCTTGGGGAGGATAATGGCAAGCCACTACCCAAAGCAGGTGGAGCAACATAGGCAATATCAAGGTCTCAGCCTTGACTTTGCCCACGATGTTGCCATCCTTCTGGTCCCTTGGGGGTCACTGGTGGCGGCTCTTGATGCATTTAGAATTAGGCAAAGCCCAGGCCCAGAGGTCTCCTGGCCCCAAAACCCGATTCGGATTTGGGGGCCCGTTAGGGGAACCCGTTCTCGATTATGTTTGCAGTGAGGATGTTGAAATTACAGAGGTTTTACATACCTTGGTACGTAGTCCAATCCTGGGTTGTCACCAAGAAATCGTAGATGGGGGAGGTTTTGGGCAACAGGGCCTGAAAATCGATCAACAAAGTGTTTGGGGATGCGCACCTATGCAGAAGGACTAAGCTGCATGCCTTCAACCCTTGATCTGCCTTTTTTGCTCTAGGGAAGAAAACCTGGATGCTATCCAGTGTTTTGGAGTCCCCCCTTGATCCCATTTTAACAAGCCCCCTTGCCAGTTATGGGGTACAGTTGGGGGGGGAACTGCCCAAAACCGGCGGTTACGTTTGGGGGAGACACCCATGGGACCTGTTATTTTGCTAACCCGGGGGAACACCAATAGGCTATAGGGCCACCTACTCGTCTCCCTGTGGATGACCCTCCCCATCAGGTTTTCTTCTGCGAGAAAACCCCTGGGTGGGGGGAACCTGTGGGACGACCCCCGGAGATCATAGCTTTGGGCACTCGACGAGACTTGTGTGAAAAAATTTGAGAGGAAAACCCCCAGGACCTGCCTGGAGACTTTTCCACGAGGGCCCTCATGGTTGGGAAGCGAAGGAGGATGCGTGTTTGCCCCTTTATGTGATGATACATACATTCATACATACTACATAATAAAACATACAACATATATATAAAAAAATAATTGTAAAATACACACAGTCCGGTTTTTTTAAAGGGAGGGGGAGAGGGCAAATTTCCCCTGGGCCCTGCGTTTTTGGGGGCCCCCCCGCTCGTCCTGTTGAATATCAATGCATGCTTGCTTTAAAAAAAACTGACTCACAAATGTTCCTCCCAAAAAAAGTAGAAAAAAAAAAACATTATATTATCCCTTTATTTCTTCAATTTCATAATGTTTTGAACATTTGTGAATTTTTTGCTTCTAAAAATTTGAATCTCTAGTTGGTATTTTGGGCCCCCCCGGACTTTAAGAATTTAATGTTTCAGACCCAAAGGGGCCTTTTCCCTTTTTAATAGAGTTTAAATGCGAAAAAAAAAATTGATAAAATCACATTTTTTTTTATGAATGTATTATAAAGGGGTTCATTATGGCTTAAAATGGGTTGAATGAAAAATGCACTCTCTCCCTGAAAGTGTCACTAAGGGGGGCCGGGGGACTTTAAGGGGGCCCCAGACACCTAAGTGCGATACAGCCCCCCAGTTTGAAGTTGTCGGGAATGAAGCCCCAACACGGAAAAAAAACTTTTACAACTATTGTTTTTTAAATCAACAATTTTAATATTTGAAAGCAGGGGCCCCCAGATTTTTACTCCGGCCACTCATGGTGAGCCCCACGATTCTTTAGGTTTTTTACTTTGCAGCCCCCCAAATGGCAATCGGAGGGGATTGGGGAAGAACTATCTCTTGGTGCTACAAAGCGGAAAAAAAAGAAGGCAGAAGAAGAAGCCAAAGGGGGACAGAAAGGGGCCTTGGATAAATATTTCCTCCACAAAGTAGCAAGTGTTTCCCGCCTTCACAGGTAAAAAAAAATGGGGAAAATTTGGCAGCCATGCTCAGAAAGCTTCTCGTAGAAAGTGAATCAGGATCCTGGAAAGGGCCCAACAATTTAATGATCGGCAAAGGTTGACATATAGAAAAGGGGCCAGTCCGTGGGCCGTGATCTTAATTATCCTCCCCAATAAAGAAGAAGATGTTTTACGGAACGTATAAAATCGCTTTCTTTATAATGGAAAAAAATACGGACAAGGAATGGTTAGTCATTCCATAAACAAAGATGCATTTTATGCTTCTTTTTAAAGTTTTTTTCTGAAAAAAAGTAATGACAACATCGAAGCTCAACCGGAGGTTATCGACGGGAAGCATTTGGGTGATAAGTTGTGGGATCCGAAAAAAGTGGCAACCATCAAAAAGCATTTTTGTTCAATGGAAGAGCTAAATTCGTCTTTCATTTTCCCCAAGACTATAATGAAGATGCACAGAAAGATTTGAATGTTTAAAAATTACTGGAGAAAGTTCTTAAAGGGTTTTTGCATTATCCATAATTGGCCTCAAAAAATCTGCCCTTTTTAAAGGGAACTCGGGAAAAAAATTTTTTAAACCCCCAACAAGGCAATTTTTTTGGGGCTTGTAGAACTTTTTGGCCCAATTTGTTTGTCATAGCAGAACACGGGGACGGACGATGAGGGGAATAAACCCGGGGATCATTCCCCGGGAAAAAAAACATGCAGAATGAATTCATCCAAATGTGGCGATCATGTGAAAAAAAATTATTCAGCGAGTCAGGGATGCCAATACTGGGCAGTCATTCTAGACTGACACAAGATTTTAGTGGGGAGAAAAATGTCTCTTGTCGTTCGTTTTGTGGGAACAAAGATGAAGCTGAAAAAAATTTTTCTTGTTTTTAGCCGGTTCAAAAACAACGGGTGAATCGGGCGGGAACGTGCTGCGAAGGTGGAAGACTTAGGACTTCTCTGGAAAAACGCAGAGGACAAGGTTACGATAACGGTTCAAAAAATCGGGGAAAAAAAAATGCGGGTTTAAGCTCGCTTCGCAAACAGAAAACCACGAGCCTTCACCCCTTTTTTCGGGTTTACCCCATATTTTACTTAAGGAAAATTTTTAAAGGATGCGTTTGGGGGTCCGTGGGTTCACAGTCAAAAACCGTGGGAAAGTCGGGTTTTGGGAAAGGGGAAGGGTATGGTGGGAGCTCCCCGACTTGTTGACTCCGCAACAATTCTCTACCACTCCCCGGGGTCCCATGGACGAGCGATGCTTTCCCTTTGCCCCCATTCTGCGCTTTCGGGGTTTATTTGTCAAAGTCGTGTGGGACACATTCTTTAAAGTCAAAATCATGAGCAAAACATGGCAAACACCTGGAATCGAGATGGATTAGCAGTCCAACTATTGATGGCTTTCCCTTTAAAAGGATCCGGATTTAAAAACATGGTTTTGCCTGCAGAAAAACCGCTAAAAAAAATTGCCAGAGTAGGATGTTTCCCTTTCGAATATAGCCTGTTAAATTTGCGAAAGCGAAGATGTTTCATTATGAAGGTGAAGTTCCCCAACAATACCCCCCGAGAACTGTTCCAAAAAAAGATATTTCCTACGGTAATTTATTCCATAAGTCAATCTGGAAGGAACGTTTTGACTACTGAAAGCATTTTTTTTCGGGGTTTTGGATTCTCACTAAAATCTTTCTTTGCGCGAGTGAACAGAACTGAGTTTGACCAAAAGCAGAAGAAGCAAAGGCCATGTTTCATAATGAAGCACGACTTGTGGTGAAGGTTTTTTGTGATGAGCTGATTTCTCGTGTTTTTGTAACCCCCAAAAAAAACCTCGCACGTTTGTGCTGAAAACGTGATAGATCATTCACTAACAGACGCCAACCCAAATACCTTTGTTGTTCTTCGGGTTTTTCCCCACAGCGCCAGTCACATTTCTGCAGAGGCGAGCGTCTTCGGCTGAAGTGATAAAGGGCATCCTGGCTCCACCCTGTCCGGAAAGATCAGTGGCTTTGGGCCCTTCTTTCAAATTTAAAAAAGAAATTGCAAGTGCTTTAGACTATTCTAAATTGATAATATTTTGAAGAGGAAAGCCAAAAAAAAAATTTTTAAGCTTTACTAAGTTTGTGTCTCTCCACGCATTGCGAGTGAGCTTTATTTTTTTGAATTTTATCTTCACGGACATGTGGTTACAAAACTATTTTTTGGTTTTTTAAGCTTTTCTAAGTATAGTAGCTTTTTTCTCGCATTTTCGAGGGGCTTTACTTTTATATTTTTAACGCAGACATTGTTTACAAAAAAATTTTTCTGGATTTCGTAAGCTTTTACTAAGCTATAGTATCTCTTCTAGCATTGCGAGTGAGTTTATTTTTTGTTTTTTCATCCCTTCACGGGACAGAAAAATAAGGGCCCAAAAATATTTTCAGTTTAATTTTTTTTTAGTTTAAAGACATTTTTTACCCTTGTCAACATTTTTTAAATTTATCAATGACTTTAAATAAAAAGGAAAGCTTGAAAAATCAGTAAATTTTTTGACTTTGTATATCTCTCTCTTGTATTTATACTGCGACGGGGCATAGCTTTTTTAATTTTTGTCCCCATGGAATTATAGTAAAAAATATTTTCGTTTTTCAGTTTTTTTTTTAATAAGGGATTTTATTTAAAAATAATTTTGAACCTGTATGATATCTAGCATTCGAGTGCGTAGATTTTTGTAAATTATGTAAAAAAATTTTTCCTGGAAATAAAAATCGTTTTTTAGTCAATCTCTTTAAAATAAATTTTGCCCTGCAGAACCCCGCGCCCAAATTTTGCCCTGGGGCCCCCCAACAGCTAAAGGCCGGCCCAACACAACACACAAAACACACCTTTGTGTGTGTGGTGTGTATAAATAAAATAATATATAATATATATATATAATATAATATAATATATTATATTACATGTTATAGACACTTTGCGCGCATGATGTGAGTGTGGGTTGTGGGTGGTGGGGGGGGGGTTTGTTGTGTGTGGTGTGTGTGTGTGTGGGGGGGTTTGGGTGGGGGGGGGGGTGGGGTGGGGGGGGGGTGGGGGGGGCAAAAAAAAATAAATTTTAATAAATAAAAAAAATATAAAATATTATAATATATATTTATATATATTTAATATAAATAAAAAGGAGATATAATAAAAATAATATATATATTAAAAAATAAAATATAAAAAATATATTATTAAATAATATAATATTAAATGATATATTCTAAAAATAAAATTTAATATATATATATTTTATATAATATATAATATATATATATTGTTATCATATAATATATATATATTTAATATATATATTATAATATAATATAATTAATATAATTTTTATATAAAATTCATTATATAAATATAAAATATTATATATATATTATATATAATATATATAATATATACAATACACACACACACACACACACACACACACACCCCCCCACACAATATATATTTTATAATATATTTTTTTATAATATATATATATATAAAAAATATAATATTAATTACATAAAATATATGATATAATATATATTTTATTATATATAAATAATATTATATACACACACACACACAGATACACACACTCCCACTTATACACACACACACGAAACATATACACAAACACACACATACACACACATAAATTTTAATATATTTTAAAAATATATATATAATAATATATAAAATATATATATGCATATATATTTTTAAAATTTAATATATATATTATATATAATATATATATATATATAAAATATACATATATTTTTTACTTATATATAATTAAAATATAATATTATATATATATATATATATAATAAATCTATATATATTTTAATTTTTTAAATAATTGTCTACAATATATCAAATATATAGGGATATATATATATATATATATTTTATTTTATTAATTTTAAAATATATTGGTTGTTGGTTTTGTGTGTGTGTTTGTGTGTGTGGTTGTTGTGTGTTGTGGGGGTAGGGTGTGTGTGTGTTGTGTGCATGCATAAATTTATATTATAAAATTTTAATATATATAATATATATTAATATTATATATGATTATATATATTATATATATAATATATAAATATTTTTATATATTGTCATATATATAACTATATATTTATAATTATAATATATATTATTATAAAATATATATTATAATAATGTATATAACATCATATGCATATATAGTACAGGGGTTACGCATGGACTCCACCCCCCCTTGTGGCCCCCGTTTTTCAATTCCCGCCGCGCAGCCCAACCTCCCCGTATTTTTGGGCGTATTTGTATATGTGGGGAAAATTTTAAAATATATTATTAGTGTTGTGGTTGGGGGTGTGTGTGTGGTTTGGGTGTATATATAATAATATAATATTATATATATATATTTTAACTTTAAACATATTAATATATATTTATATATAAAATATATATTTTTTTTTTTTTTTTTTTTTTTTTTTTTTTTTTTTTTTTTTTTTTTTTTTTTTTAGTCCTAGTCAGAGAGGGATATTATTTAACTTCTCTGACTCTTGCTAAGTTGAGAAGATCAACCAATACGTATTTACTACGTAAACAGGGGATGGTTTTATCCTTTTCTTTCTTTCTTAGATGAATTTTGCCTTGCGCTGACGCATTTGGTGGTATGACTCGATTTTTTCAGTGTAGCTTCTTATATAGCTTACCATGATATGTATATATATATATATATATTATTTATAATATATATATATAATATAATAATGTATATATATGTATTAATGTTAATATTAATATAATATAAAAATTTTAATATAATTTATATATAATGTAATATGTAAATATACACAGCCCAATCATACACAAGGTCAGCCCCATTTCCCTCTTTAGATAGACAGTTCTATAGTGATGTTCCCTTATAAATTTTAATTTTTAAAAATGTTATCAGTCTTAGCAAAAAACACCCTGTCCACGACAGAGCCGGATGTGTGGACTCGATCACTTTTATTGCTTCCTTATAGATGGAGCTAGTGGTAAATCGGTGGAATTCATGTATTCAATATTGGAATTAAATATCCATTTTAAAAAGGTTCCTTCAAGAATAATTTCGTCATAAGAAATGTTAGCCTTAGTTGCCAGATTTTTTTTTTCTGATACTGATAGAAGACTTCTCAAGATTTAATATAGTTTGTCAATTTTCCTAGATTGTCACTAAAATTTATATTTATTTTAATATATCCTAAAAGTGGGAGCTATATCAGCACGAGGCTGTGGCGGCACCGCTGACCTTGCTCCAACAGAAATAGGAAGTCTAACATACAATCGAATCTTTTGGGATCTAATATACCGGTATTACAAAATAATTAAACTATTATTAATCATCGACCATGATACAATCCTGCACTCACAATCCTTACACTCTGGAAAAGGGCGGGGCCTGCTATAAACACAGATTGGATGCACTATATCCGCAAAACGCTATTGCAGGTGAAGAAGCGGGAGACTCTTCGACTGAAAGCCCCTCAACTGCGTAGGTGACACGAATCATGATTTTGATTCAACCCCTCATACAGCCCTCCTTACTCTCACGAGAAACGCCCTTATCCCAGTCACCCTGCCGAAAAATTTTCCCTGTAAACCTCTTTTGAAACGAACCAGAATGGGAAACTTATGCCATAAAAACGCATTCCAGGGTCAATACCCAAAAGGGGGGGTACAAATAAAAAGTGTGAATCAATTGTAAAAAAAAAGGGTTTAAAGGGGGAAAAAATCAAAAGTATTGGGGGTTAAGACTTAGAAAAGAAAAAAAAAAAACATATTTTTTCTGTATAAAATAATTTCAGTGTATCACACACACACACAAACACACATACACACACACACACACACATATATTTATATATATATAGATAGAAAAGATGATGTTGAAAAGTTTTTGGGAAAAAAAAAAAGGGATTATTTTTTTTTGGGGGGTTTAATTTATAAAAATTTTGGGTTTTTTTTTAAAAAAATTTTTTTGTGTAAGGGG
>NC_051426.1:18867227-18875158 GCF_015228065.2 Penaeus monodon
TATATTTTTTTCCCTTTTCTATTTTTCTTTTCTATCTATTATTTTTACAAATTATTTGTGTGTGTGTTGTTGATGTTGTTTGTGTGTTTTGGTTTGATACACTGAATTTTTTTATTACAAAAAAAATTTTTTTTTTTTTCTTTCTAATGTGTTTAAAATCAATTTCTTGAACTTTTCTCCTTCCTTTTTTTTTCAATTGATTCATCACTGTTACTGGTACCCCCTTTTTCCTTTTATTGTCCGGGAAAATGCTTTTTTTATGGCATAAGTTTCCCATTCTGGTTCGTTTCAAAAGAGGTTTACAGGGAAAATTTTTCGGCAGGGTGACTGGGATAAGGGCGTTTCTCGTGAGAGTAAGGAGGGCTGTATGAGGGGTTGAATCAAAATCATGATTCGTGTCACCTACGCAGTTGAGGGGCTTTCAGTCGAAGAGTCTCCCGCTTCTTCACCTGCAATAGCGTTTTGCGGATATAGTGCATCCAAATCTGTGTTTATACAGGCCCCCGCCCTTTTCCCAGAGTGAAAGGGATTTGAGTGCAGATTGTATATGGTCGTGTTTAAATAATATTAAAAATTATTTTAATCCCCGGAAATTTAGTGCAAAGTTCGTTGTGGGTTAGACTTCCTTTTCTGTTGGAGAAAGGTCAGGGGTGCCGCCACAGCCTCGTGCTGATATAGCTCCCACTTTTAGGATATATTACAATAAATATAAAATTTTAGTGACAATCTAGGAAAATTGACAAACTATATTAAATCTTGAGAAGTCTTCTATCAGTATCAGAAAAAAAAAATCTGGCAACTAAGGCTAACATTTCTTATGACGAAATTATTCTTAAGATAGTGAAGCCTTTTATAAGGGGGAAATTTATTCCAATTTGAATACTGAATTCCCCGATTACCACTAGCTCCATCTTAAGGAAACAAAAAAGTGATCGGTCCCCAAAATCCGGCTCGTCGTGGACGGGTTTTTTTTGCTAGACTATAACTTTTACCTTAAATTTAAAGGGAACGATCACATGAACTGTGCTAGCTACTAAAGAGGAAATGGGTCTGAGCCTTGTGAATAATGATGTGTCCCCGTGTATATTTTCATAATACTATTAATAATTATATATATATTTTTTATAATATATAATATATACAATATTATTAAATATATATAATATATATTAAAAATATATATAATATAATTATAATATTATACATTCTGGTAACTATATAGAACTACACTGAAAAAATGAGTCATACACCCAAATCGTCAGCGCAAGGCAAAATTCATCTAAGAAAGAAAAAAAAGGATAAAACCATCCCCCTGTTTACGTAGTAAATACGTATTGGTTGATCTTCTCAACTTAGAAAAAGTCAGAGAAGTTAAATAAAATCCCCCTCTGACTGGATAAAAAAAAAAAAAAAAAAAAAAAAAAAAAAAGAAAAAAAAAAAACAAAACCCCAAAAAAAAAAAAAAATTACTTTATTTTTAAAAAACAAAAAAATTAAAAAAAAAAAAAAAATATATTATATATTTTAATATATATATAATATATTTTATATATATAATTATTTATTTTATACAAAAACCACAAAAAAAAAAAAAATATATAAAATAAAATTATAAATTTCACACCCAACAACAATTACAAACAACGGGGGGGGACCCCCAAAAACCACCCAACACCCCAACCACACATTATCTTTTTATTATATAGTAAATATAATATTATATATATATATTATATATAATATATATTTTGTATATGTAAAATATATTTACATAAATAAAAAATTTTAATATATATATAATATATATTTTATATAATAATAAATATTATATATAAATTATTATAATATATATTAAATAATAATTTTATATAAAAAAAAAATAAAAAAAAAAAAAAAAAACAACAAAAACAAACCCCCAAATAATTATAAAAATATATATATATTTTTTATTTATTATCTTATAAAATATATATTTTAATTTAAAATATTTTATCATATATTATTTATTTATTTTTTATATATATAAAATATATATATTTTATTTTTGTTTTTGTTTTTTTTTTTTTTTTATATTATTTTATTTTTTTTTTATATAATCTTATATATTTAATATATTTAAAATCTTTATTATAATATATAATTTATATATATTTTTATATATTTTATATATATATATTTAATTATATTATATATATATATATATAATTTAATATATATATATATTATGTGTTGTTGGTGTTTTGTGGTGTGTGGTTTTGTGTGTGTGTTTGTGGGGGTGGTGTATTTTTTTTTTGTTATTAATTATATATATATATATATATATATATTATATATATATTATAAAATTTATAATATATTATATATATATTTTAATTATATATATATGAAAATTTATATATATATTAATTTTATTTATATTTTTATTTTTAATATATATATTAATATATATTTTTATAATATATATTTATATTTTAATATAATAATTATATTATATATAATATTAATTATATATATTTATATTTTTAAATATATTTATATATTTTAATAGTATTAAATATATATATATTTTATATATAAAAATTTATATAATATTTTATAGAATTTTTTGTTTAAAAAAATTTTTAATATATTATATAATTATATATATATAATATAGTATTTTTTTTAATATTTTTATAAAATATATATATAAAAATATATATATTAATAATTATAAATTATATATTTTTAAATATTATAATATATAATTTTTTTTATTTGTATTTTTAAAAAAAATATATTTATTTAATATATTTAATAATGTGTGTGTTTTTGTGTGTGTGTGTGTGTGTATAATATTATAATATCTTCATTTTTACTCTTTATATATATATTATATATATATATTATATATATATTATATATATATAGGGCACCCCCACACCCCACACCACCACACACACCCCCACCCACACACACACACACACACCACCCCACACACCCACCACACCCCACACACACCCCCCACCCACACCCCCCTACTGCGCGCAAAGTGTCTTTCTGTTTTTATATTATATTATATATATAAAAATTATATTAATATTATATTTATATATATTAACCCACAACACCAAAGGTGGGGTTTGTGTTTTGTGTGTGTGTGGGCCGGCCTTAGCTTTTCGGGGCCCAGGGCAAAATTTGGGCGGGGGGCTCTGCAGGGCAAAATTATATTATTAAGGGATTGACTAAAAAAACGATTTTTATTTCCCCACGGAAAATATTTACGTAACTTTACAAAAATCATCCCCACTTTCGAAATGCGTAGATATCACTACAGGTTAAAAAATTTTTTTTTTCAATAAAAAACCTTTATTACAAAAAAAAAAATGAAAAACGAAAATATTTTTTTACTATTTTCCATGAGGACAAAAATTATAAAACATGCTCGCTCGATGCAATATTTACAGAGAGAGAACTATACTTAGCTCACAAATTTACATATTTTTCAAACTTTCCTTTTACTTAATCATTGATCAATTAAAAAAGTTGACAACGGTATCAAAATGTCATTACAACAAAAAAAAAATTTAAAATGAAAATATATTTGCCATTTTTTTACATGTCCGTGAAAAGAAAAAAAAATAAAAAAAGCTCCTCCTGCTAAGAGAGACTACTATAGCTTAGTAAAACTTCGAAAACCATAAAAAATTTTTGTAAACCATTCTGCGTTGAAAAAAATAAATTGAAGCTCCTTTTGCATGCTAGAGAAAGACTATATAGCTTATAAGCTTACGAAATCCAAAAATAGTTTTTTTAAACCACATTCCGTGAAAATAAAATTCATAAAAGTGAAGTCACTCGCAATGCTGAGGAGACACTATAGCTTAGTAAAGCTTACAAAACTATTTTTCTGGGTTTCCTCTTACAAAAATCACTATCAATTTAGAATAGTCTAAAGCACTTGCAATTTCGTTTTCAAATTTAAAAATGCCAAGCCCTGAGTCTTTCCTGCGACTGGGGGGAGCGCAGGTATTCTTTATCACTTCAGCCAGAGCGCGCGTCTGCTTTCGCAACTGTGACTGGCCTGTAGGAAAACCCAAAAACAACAAAGGGTTTTTTGGGGTTGGCGTCTGTTAGTGAATGATCTATCACGTATTTCAGCACAAAAGTGCAAGGGTTTTTTTGGGGATTACATAACCAGAGAAAAACAGCTCATCACACAAAACCTTTACCTCAATGTCTGTCTGTCATTTGAACATGGGCCCTTTTCTAGTCTTTTGCAATTGGTCGAACATCATTCGTTCCTCGCGCAAAGAAAATCTTAGTGAGAATCTCGAACCACGAAAAATGCTTTCAGTAGATCAAAAATTCCTTTCACAGATTGACTTATGGGGAAACAATTTCCTAGGAAAAAAGTCTGTTTTTGAAAAAATTCTCGTGGGGGATGGTTGCGGGAAACTTTACCTTCATATGAAACAGTCTTCGTTTCTCGAATTTTAAAAGGCGTATATTCGCAAGGACCATCCCCCCTCGTGGCAAATTTTTTAGCTGTAGTTTCTCACAGCGAAACCTGTTCTCGTAATCCCGGTCCATTCAGGAAACCATCAAAATGTTGGACTGCTACACCATCTCATTTCCCGTGTTTTTCCCTGTTTTGCTCTGTGTTACTTTTTAATAAAAGTCGTGCCACACGACATTGACAAAAAAACTCAAAGCTGGAAAAGGGGCAAAGGGAAAATGCATCGCTCTGTGCCCTGGGGTCCCGGTGGTAGAGACTTGTTGCAGGACGTCAACATGTCGGGGAGCGCCACCGATGCCTTCAACTTTTTATCCGACATTCCGCGGCTTTTTTTTTTACTGTGAGACCCACGGATCCAAAAGCATCCGTTAAAAGTTTCCTTATATGTATACAATATGGGGTGAAGCCGATAAAAGGGTGAAGGCTCGTGGATTCTGTTGCAGAATGCGAGCTTGAACGCCGCATTTTTTTTTTCCCCGCATATTTGAAAAAAAATTATCGTAACCTTTCCTCTCAGTTTTCTCAAAAATCCTAAGTTTTTTCCCCTTCTGCCAAAGTTCCTGCCATCGATTTACCCTTGTTTCGAACCGCATAAAATCAAGAAAAAGTTCTTCAGCTTTTTCTTTGCTTTCCCACAAAAAGAACGACAAGGAAAATTTGCTCCCCCGAATAAATCTTGGGCAGTCTAGAATGCTGCCTATATTGGGCTCCCTGCCGCTGAAAAATTTCTTTTTCAAAATGATCTGCCCTTTGGTGATTCAAATTCTGCTGTTTTTTCCGAGGTAATGACCGGTTTATTCCCTCAGTCGTCCTCCCCGTGTTTTGCTATGACAAAATCAAAATTGGGGCCCAAAAGTTTTTTAAAAGCCCAAAAAGTTCCCCTTGTTGGGGTGAAAAAGTTTTTCACGAGTTCCTTGAAAAACGTTTCTTGAGGCCAATTGTGATAAAAAGCAAACAGGCGTTTTAAAACATTTCTCCCGTATTTTTAAGATCATCAACTCTTTTTTGCATCTTCATCTATTCTTGGGAAAATGAAAACAAGTTTAAGCTCTTTCCATTGAACAAAAGCTTTAATGGTTGCCCTTTTTTCGTACCGACAACTTCACCAAATGCTTCCATAAAATCCATCACGGTTAGCTTCGTGTTGTCATTACTTTGTCAGAAAAATAAATTACAAAAGAAGCAGGAAACTGCATCTTTGTTTATGAATAATAACCTTCCTTGGGCCCTTTTTCCTCCATTTTAAAAAAAGCGATTGTATATGTTCCGTAAAAACATTTCCTTCTTTATTTCGAGGATAAATTTAAAATCCGCCGACGGGCTGGCCCCTTTTTCCCATGATGTCACACCTTTGCCGTCTTCAAATTGTTGGCCAATTTTCCAGGATCCTGATGTCAGCTACTAAGATGAAGACTTATCTGGGATCGGTTTTCATTTCCCCATTTGTACCTGTGAGACGGAATCGCTTGCTCACTTTGTGGGGGGGAAATATTTTTTCCAAGGCACCTTGCTTCTCTTTTGAGCTTTTTTCTTCTCCTTCTTTTTCTTCCGCTTTTGTGAAACCCGAAATATGTTCTTCCCAATCCCGCTCTCGACTTTCCTTGGGGGTCTGCAAAAATAAATAAAAACCCAAGAGATCGGGGGGCTCACCCCTGAGTGGCCGATAACTCTGGGGGCCCCATGCTTTCAAATATTAAATTGTTGATTAAAAAAACAATTGTTGAAATTTATCCGTGTTGGGCTCTCTTTTTCCTCGAAAATCTTCAAACGGGGACTGTTGCGCCATTAGGTCGTCTGGGCCCCCTCTTATAATCCTCCAGCCCCACTTGGGTGACACTTTGGGGGGGGAAAGTGCATTTCTTTCATACCTTTTTGTACATGCCAATATGAAACACTTTTAATACTCTCATAAAACATGTGATTTTATAAACTTTTGTTTTCGCATTTAAACTTTAAAAATTTAAGGGAAATGGCCATTTTGGGTCAAAAACATCAAAATTTTTAAAAGTCCGGGGCCTAAATACAAGCTAGATTCGAATTTGTAAAGCAAAGAATCTCCAAATTGTTCAAACATATATAAATTGAAGAAAAAAGGGTATAATAAAATTTTTTTTTTCCCTTTTTTTAGGGTAGGAATCATTTAGGGGTCATTTTTTCTAAAGAAAACATGCTTTCTGATCTTCAACAGGGACGGCCCGGGGGGCCCCCAAAAGCGCAGGGCCAGGGCAATGCCCCTCTCCCCTCCCTTTAAAAGCCGGCACTTTTGTATATACCATGTATTTTTTGATATTGTAGTATTATTTAATTTATGTATGTATGAAATGTATGTATCATCATCATAAAGGGCAAACGCCGCACACCCTTTCGCTTCCAACCTGGGTCCCTCGTCAAGTCTCCGGGCGGTCCCGGGTTCTCTCTAATTTTTCCCCGACAAGTCTCGTCGAGCTGCCCAGCTTGATCTCCGGGGTCTCCCACTTTCTCCTCCAACCGGGTTGTCTCCCCGAGAGAAAACCTGATGGCAGGGCATCCACGGGAGACGGATGGGTGGCCATATGCCTGGGGTTGGTGTCCCGGATTATCAAGTAACATCCCTGCTAGTCTCCAGCGTAACCGCCGGTTGGGACACGGGTCCTCCCACTGTACCCCTAATCGGCAAGGGACTTGTTACAAATGGCATCAGGGGGAGACTCCCAAAACACTGGTACTCCAGGTTTTGCTTCCATAGAGCAAACTGGCAGTACAAGGGCCCTTTAAAGGCATCGCTTGTCCCTTCTGCATAGGTGCGGACATCTCCAAACCTCTTGTTGATCGATTATGGATCCTTTTTCAGACCAATCCCTCTATGCTTCTTGGTGTGACAACCCCGGATATGGACAGCTACCCAAAGGGTTTTAAAAATCTCTGTAAATTCAACATCCCCACTGCCCAACATTAATCACTTAAGGGTTCCCCTACCCGGCCCCCAAAGTCCTGAAACTTGGTCTTGGTCCGGGGACCTTGGCCAGGGGCTTTGCCTCTTTCAAATGCTCAAGAGCCCCCCACCCTACTCCCAAGGACTCAGATAGGATGGAAAAATCGTCGGCAAAGTCAAGGTCTGAGACCTTGATATTGCCTATGTTCCCCAACCCTGGCCCTTTGGGTAGTGCTCTGCCCCTTTTCCAGTCATATAGGTGTTGAAAAGTGTTGGGCAAGGACCAGCCCTTTCCCCCCCCCTATATTAAAGGGAAGAAATTCGACATACCCCCACCACACTTTACAGACTTTCGTCCATAAGCTTGCTATTAGGGCCAATAATCTCAGGATTCCCCTGGGGGTTTTCCCCATGCACCATCAAAAAGCCTTCTGAGGCAAAGTAGGTTGCAAGCAAACCCCTGACCAAAATCCACAATTCTCAAAACGCTAGTATACACTATTGTGGACTTGCCAGGTGTGA
>NC_051426.1:18875258-18896786 GCF_015228065.2 Penaeus monodon
GTTTTGGGGGAAACTAAAAATTTAAAATGGGCTTTTTAATTAAGCCCGGCCCCCGGCGAAATCCGTTTTTTAAAATGTAAGGAAAGGGGAACCGGGGAAAGTTCCCAACCCCCCCCTTTTGGACCTGTATGACTCAGCCTATCACAAAAATCATCCCAAGTTCCGGGACAAAAAGTTTAATCATTCCCATCCCAAAACCAAATACTAAAAATACAGGCCCTTTCCCTTGACCCCCTGTCTTTTCAAGACTTGAGAGGATAATATGAACACTTATGTATTCCCAAAATGCAAAGTTATCCCCCAGACTGTATGGTTTCCCCTCCCGGGGCTAGCAGTCACACTGTTTTCAGAACTTAAAAACAAAAACCCGGGCAGCAACCGTTTTTTTAAAATCTTAATCTCTTTGATATTGCAAACAAGAAATAATTCTTGACAACTACTCCCTTTTTGGTATTCATGAAAACTTTAACTGGATTCACATGTTCTACGAATTGGGGGCCCCCCCTCGGTTTTCTAGCACTAGCTATTTTTGGGTATTCAGGGAAAACTTTAAACATGGATTCCATGTATCTATCGAATGGTTTTGGCTCAGGGCTTTAAAGGTACCCCTAAAATTATTTAACTCGGCAACCTCAGGGAGTTACTTGCCCCAGCTATTTAACATCTTAATTCTAATTACTAGCATATACCACTTGAGGGAATGCTCCATTATTTGTTAGCCGATATATTTCATTAAACCTCACCGAGAAAAATCAAGAGATTTAGATAACTCTCAGCAAGGCTATTGAGTGTGGATTATATTTCGACTGAAAAAAACAAGGCCTTTTAAACCCTAAGAAACCCCTGCTAAGGTTTCATATAAATGACACTGACTAGATCTCCCTCAATACAAATACCTTGGGGTGTTTGTCAATGATGCAGTTCATCAAAAACCCAAGAAAGGCTTGGGAGCGCTGAAGCCACTTGGGACCTTGTTGGCAAGAATGGTATCAATGCAATATTGCAAGACTTTTACTTGTCATACATGGGTCATTAGTATTTTATCATTACCTATGTTATTCAAGGAAATAAGTCCTTCGTGGTGCCCCTAGAACACAAGAATTGTGAATATGAAACCGAACTAAACTTACCCCTGTTTACAAAAGAATTTATATAAATCCACTTTTGGTGTCAAATCAATTAGAAAACCCCCTCCATTGTACAAGTTCCAAAAAAAACTAAACCAAAACGAGGAGCTAACTTTGGGGCATGACAACACCTTTCATCCAAAACCCATGATAAAAAGTAACATGAACATTATCTAACTGAACATACAATAACAAAACCCTACAGGGACGTTTGTACCACCGGGGAAAAGTCGGACCTAATGTATATTAAACGACGGGGCCCCCATCTTAAAAACTCTATCCAATGCTATAATGCCAAACCTGACGGGCCCTTGCGTCTGGGAGTAAGAGGATTTTTTTTGTTGTATATAAAACAATATCTTGAAACACCAGATTTAGGGGTTATGACTGGGCTAGCACTACACAACTATTGGCAGAATACTCTGGCCACCGAAATTTCTATTATCAACTCGGGGGTAATATTCTGTGTTCACAGGTGCTCCCATCTCTGAACCTCTAACAAGGGCAGTTAAATCGCAAATGACTCAGGATAAAAGTTATCGTGCAAAAACTGAATTTTGTTTTGTGTGGATTTCATCGCATGTTGGAATCCCAGGGATATCATGCTGATGCCTGAAAGTCACATGTGCAAGCAAAGTGTGGTATAGATCTTGGGGGACCTATTTCTAGATTTTATAAGCTTAAAAACTTTCCCTTTAAAATTTATTTAATTGATTAATTCCAACCCCTGTGGGTTTGTGTGTGTGTGTGTGGTGTGTTGTGTGTGTGTTGTGTGTGTGTGTGTGTGTGGGTGTGTGTGTGTGTGTGTGTGAGAGAAAGAGAAAGCGAGAGGAAGAGAGAGAGAAGAGAGAGAGAGAGAGAGAGAAGAGAGGAGAGAGAGAGAGAGAGGAGAGAGAGAGAGAGAGAGAGAGAGAAAGAGAGGAGAGAGAGAAAGAGAGAGAGAGAGAGAAAGAGAGAGAGAGAAAGAGAAGATACATATATATATATATTATATCTATTATATATATATATATATATATATCATAAATATATATTTAGATATATGCATATTTGAAATATGTGTGTATATGTCTAAGCAAACATTATACAGTGTTTAAGTGAGCGCGTAAAAGACCGAAAAAACATATCAGTGAAAATCTTTACGCAAATATTGTGCGAGTAGCCGGCGGGGCGGGTATGGGAGGAAGCGGAGGTGAAGCACAACAGAGCGAGTGCGAGAAAACATGCGAAGGAGGAAACCATAACAATAAGAAGGCTGCAACAACTCACAACGCTCCAAACAGCCTAAGTGGGTCGATGACCCTACAAAAAGCGAGTTCAGAAGATTTTTGATATCTACAACCAGGACAATACCCGTGATAACCTTATTCAGTTTCTTAAGGCAAACAAAAACCTACAGGAATTAAAAACTCATTTCAAAATGAAAACTTTGAACAGTTCCTACAAAGCATTAACAATATCATCTCAATGTTGTAGGTCTGGAAAATAAATAATCGACCCTTAGGCAAACCATCTAACACCCATAGTCCTCTTGCACAAGCAGATATGCTCCTTAGTCAATGGGCTGGAGCATCCAAATTGAGCTCACTTCCCACAAATATTCAGGTTCACCTTTGTCAATCTAAAATTGTATGTAAATTTGCCACTGAGATTGGATGTTCTGATACCGATTACCTATGGTCTTCTCTGCCTTATAGCTCAGGTACCTGGTAATCCCCTTTTGCACCTTTACAGGTTAAGTTTGTCACAAGGTATTCTGCCTGGCCCGTGGACGCGCAGTTTATTCATCCCTATACCGAAATCAAACACTGATAAATACCGACCAATTTCATTAACCTCATGTGCATGCAGATTTTGTAGACAGGATAATTTTGAAGAGACTCAGATACATGTTACAAGGTAAATTATCTCACAGACTGTATGGATTTCTATCGGAATGTAGCACAAAACATTGCTTTGCAGAGTACTTTTCACACTCTAATCCAGGGAAGCACACTGTTTTACTTGACCTTATATCAGCTTTTGACACTGCAAACAGAGAAGTTACCCTAGAACATTTAGTAAGCTTTAGCATAGGGGGTAAGATATTGAGCTGGATAGAATGTATCTTTCGAACAGATCTGCAAGTGTCTTGTTCAGGGAAGTGAGAAGTTCCACTTCACATCTGTGGCCGCCGAAGAACGCCTATGATTTGTAAATGGGTGTGGGGTGACTGATACCACTGCGTAGCACTCGCTTAAGGTTTATTCAGTAGCGGTCAAACCTGTTAATTAATACATCGATTATAGGAATGCGTGCATACAATACATAAAACCACTAATAACAATATATATTAGATTATAAGATAAAGAACTTCCTACAATACTGGATACATACGCATTGCGGGAACAGTCAGAATATCAGCTGATTCCAGTATGCTATGGGCGTCTTGACGGCAGGGAGGTTCTCCTCGAACGGCCCTCACCCTTTAAACATACAAATGCTACGACGTCAAGTAACATTCTACTTCATATGTTATACATTAGTTTGGGTCACGACCCCACTATCTTCCAGCATCGATCACATAAAGAGCCACCATCATTTCCTAGGGGACGCCCCCTCACACAAACAAGTTCTGACAGGTCAGCTCTTATGGCTGATACGGACCATGTGTTGACCCGGCGGTCACAGCCGACTAGGCCTCCTCGAGGAGGTTGTGACACAGAAGATGAATTTTATACAATACAGCCTCTCCGATTGCAGTGTTACAGAATAAGTGATATACAGAATATATGATACACCATAATATGAGTATGTGATATACCAGCGGCGGCTACACTCCCCCCTTTGCTCCACTGTGGAGCAACCAAATAATCCCGGGTTAGGATAATGATACTTCTAAGAGGCATAACTTCACTATGGGTCTGATGAGGATTCCAGAACTAGTCCGGACTTTGGTCTTTCTCACGAGTCTATCTTCACCGGCTATAGCCTCTTGTCACCCTCCCTAGCCCCCACTGATTCCTGGGAGTATGTCGTTCGACAATGAGGACAAGGTCTCCTTCCTGAAGATTTCTGGATGGCTTCAACTGTTTCTGTCTCATCCTCAATGTGTTCAGGTATTCAGCTTTCATCATCTCCAGAACCTATCTGCTAGGACTTGTGCATGGATCCAGGCTCGCCCATATGTGTTGTCAAGTGAAGCATTGTCATTTGTCTGCATCTGGATACCATCTACATTCATCCTCAGGGCATGGTTAGGGGTTAAAGCTTCTGGTTCTGTGACATCGCCCGGGATCGCAGTATGAGGGCGGCTATTCGTCCTTCAACTGCTTTGCCTGGTGAATGGCCATTGCTTCATTCTCGACAGATATCAAAGGCCATCTACATAGAAGTTCTCTTTTACATCTGCTAATTTGGTCTTAGATAGCGCCCCTTAGAAGAGCAAATGATGCACATGTGGGGCTCCAAACACCTCCAAATAAGTGCACAGTCATGCGATATACTTTCGGCCTCGCAGAGAAATCCCCCTTTTTTGGCCACCACAAGAACCTTAGAACATCATGATCCCTTGGGGTGACCTTTACCTGGTGAAACATAGCCTTGATATCAGCAGCTACTGCAATTCTTCTTTCTCTAAACCGGAGCAGTATGCCCAGCAGGTCATTCATCAAGTCTGGGCCTTGCATGACCTGCTTATTTAGGGTGGTGCCTTCAAAGGAAGCAGCACAGTCGGACACTATGTGTATTTTCTCAAGTTTGTTAGGATTGAATACCGGGTGGTGTGGTAGGTACCATGTCTTCCTGGCGGTCCTACTCCCTTTGCCTGAGTAGAAACCGGTCTCGTAGGTGTGGCCAGCGAGTGGTGTTCATTGGCTCACTCTAGCTTTGATCAGACCTTCAGGGAAGGAATCGAGGACGATCACCTGACGGAGTCGCATAGGGGTTTATTCTTTCCTGTGTCAGTGTAGTAATCACCGTTGTCTCTCTTCTCTCCTTTGGCCGAAGCATTTCTACTACCTTGATGGAACAGAAAGAGCAGGAACTACCGGAGTCCAGCAAGGCACATGTCATCAACAGCTGTTACTATCACTTAAACAATGGGGGGGGGGGGCACCTCGCTCCTTACAGCTTCCACCTGTGCTGTCGTTAAGCCCTCCTTCTTTGGCAGTCCCATACAGTGGGTAATGTACCTTTTCACCTTTGTATCGCAAAGGTCAAATAAGCGGTTCAGGTTTTACCTGGGGGTGCATAGAGGTGCGAAGTACTTCTTGCTTAAACCGACTCCGGTAGGCCCAATACTCCTCAGGACTACTACCATTTAGCTTGGGAAGTTTTACTTGCAACATTTGTATTACCTCCACAAATGTTTTTTTGTCAAGCTCCTTGATCGGATGGTTTTGAGCGGGAGCGTTCTTCTGGGATTTGCGAATTTTTCGTTTGGGCCGGTGTGCTATCATGGCACCATCATCACTTGTGGATTCTGATGTAGTGCATTTTCGTTGCCTTGATTTCCGTTTTTTTTTTATTGTCATTGTCGTCCTTATGGCTTTCCTTCCTTGCAAGGTTTCTCCAGAGTCCGTTTAATTCTTCTATAACATCACTCCATAGGATGACAGGGTCTGCCATGCGACTTTCCGAGTGAGGGTCACGCTGGCCAGAGCTGTCGATGGGTAGGCTCGGGAACTTTCCTTCCCCCTATGTTCACTCACTGGACTAAGAGGAGTCCCTTCTCCAAAATTTAATGATGGAGCAAACCTGGGGACTTCCTTCCCCTTTTGATTCCCCCTTTGACATTCCAGGACCAAGAGGTGCGAGAGGTGTTTCTTCACCTGTTCTTCCACCATCAGGTTCGCGTTTTTTCAGACTCTTTTATATCCTTGTCCGTCCACACCACATCGTCTCTAGCAGTGTCTATTTCCACCTCCATCCTTTCTTACATCCACCGACTATTTCCTGCGGAGACGCATCTCCTGACATCTGATCAACACAGTGTGGGCGTCCTGTTCTTAGTCAATGAGTCACCGTGTGTTTTTTTAACTCTGCAAGAATGCAGCACCATGGGTTTTTTCACTCTGCAGGAATGCAGCACCGTGGGTATTTGACTCTGCAAGAATGCAGCACCGTGGGTATTTGACTCTGCAGGGATGCAGCACCGTGGATTTTTTACTCTGCAGGGATGCAGCATCGTGCGTATTTGACTCTGCAGGAATGCAGCACCGTGGGTTTTTGACTCTGCAGGGATGCAGCACCGTGGGTTTTTGACTCTGCAGGGATGCAGCACCGTGGGTTTTTGACTCTGCAGGGATGCAGCACCGTGGGTTCTTGACTCTGCAGGGATGCAGCACCGTGGGTTTTTGACTCTGCAGGGATGCAGCACCGTGGGTTTTTGACTCTGCAAGAATGCAGCACCGTGGGTTTTTGACTCTGCAGGGTTGCAGCACCGTGGGTATTTGACTCTGCAGGGATGCAGCACCGTGGGTTTTTGACTCTGCAGGGATGCAGCACCGTGGGTATTTGACTCTGCAAGAATGCAGCACCGTGGGTATTTGACTCTGCAAGAATGCAGCACCGTGGGGATTTGACTCTGCAAGAATGCAGCACCGTGGGTATTTGACTCTGCAAGAATGCAGCACCGTGGGTATTTGACTCTGCAAGAATGCAGCACCGTGGAGTATTTGACTCTGCAAGAATGCAGCACCGTGTTTTTTTTAACTCCTTAATAAACACGACACTGTGGGTTTTCAACTCCTTAATGAACAGAACACTGCGGGTTTTAACTCCTTAATAAACCCCAACGCTGTGGGTTTTCAACTCCTTAATGAACACAACACTGTGGGCCTTTTTAACTCCTTAATGAACACAACACTGTGGGCTTTTTAACTCCTTAATGAACACAACACTGTGGGCTTTTTAACTCCTTAATGAACACAACACTGTGGGCTTTTTAACTCCTTAATGAACACAACACTGTGGGTTTTCAACTCCTTAATGAACACAACACTGTGGGCTTTTTAACTCCTTAATGAACACAACACTGTGGATTTTTACTGTACTGACCACCGCACACTGATTCAAACACATCACACGATATCGCAATTTTCCCTTTTGTAGAGTGAAGCATTACGCACGCAAGAACACCAACAGTGGGGCACGGACACTACGTCTGTTTTACATTTTTCGTAAACCGTGCGTGTAGTTCCCGTAGAGTTTTTGTTGACTGGTGGTTTTTTCAGGATGTCCTCGTCCCGTGCTAGCAGCTGCCACGCGCTGCCCTTTTGCCTTCCGTCGCTGACAGGGATGTACTTCACCGCCGACTCCGTGTTAGGTCGTCTTGGTAAATTTGCACCCTTTGCGTTTGACTGTGGCCGCCGAAGAACGCCTATGATTTGTAAATGGGTGTGGGGTGACTGATACCACTGCGTAGCACTCGCTTAAGGTTTATTCAGTAGCGGTCAAACCTGTTAATTAATACATCGATTATAGGAATGCGTGCATACAATACATAAAACCACTAATAACAATTATATTTGATTATAAGATAAAGAACTTCCTACAATACTGGATACATACGCATTGCGGGAACAGTCAGAATATCAGCTGATTCCAGTATGCTATGGGCGTCTTGACGGCACGGAGGTTCTCCTCGAACTGCCCTCACCCTTTAAACATACAAATGCTACGACGTCAAGTAACATTCTACTTCATATGTTATACATTAGTTGGGTCACGACCCCAAATATCTTCCAGCATCGATCACATGAAGAGCCACCATCACTTCCTAGGGGACGACCCCTCACACAAACAAGTTCTGACAGGTCAGCTCTTATGGCTGATACGGACCATGTGTTGACCCGGCGGTCACAGCCGACTAGGCCTCCTCGAGGAGGTTTGTGACACAGAAGATGAATTTTATACAATACAGCCTCTCCGATTGCAGTGTTACAGAATAAGTGATATACAGAATATATGATACACCATAATATGAAGTATGTGATATACCAGCGCGGCTACAACATCTTTTTAACTTGGGATGTCACAGGGAGGAGTTTTTCAGCCTATGCTGTTCAATGCCCTCATGCACAAGCTGGTGGCACATATCCCACTTGGGGATGGTGAATCCATTATATGCTACGCTGATGACATATGTGTCAGATCATCATCAAAAGAGAGGATGCAAATAATTCTCAACAAATTCACAACAAAAGCTCATGAATGTGGATTAGTCATCTCACCTGAGAAAACAATGGCTCTCAACCCATATATAATACCCCCACCCACTTTTTGCATAGATGACCAGGAGCTTAACATATGCCATAAGCATAAATATCTCGGGTGAATGTAATAATGCAGACCTGGTCCTTTCTCTAAAAAAGAGACTGGGAGAGATTGAAACTGTTGAAAATTCTTGTCAGAGGAGAACATGGCATCAGTGAAAGGAGTCATAAATAACTAGCTTGGAGGTAGTGCAAAATGAAGCTATGAGGATTATCCTCGCCGCCCCAAGAACAGCAAGGATAGTGAACAAGAGATCAGAATTAAACTTATCATCCATTTCTGATAAAAAAAATATTTATTACCACCATATTTGGGGTCAAAGCTCTGAGGGAATCCACGTATCTCTCAGATTTCCAAAAACAACTGCAACAGAAAATCAAGCAAGTAGACGTGACTAATTACACACATGCTCTGATACCAAAATCTCCATGAACATTACAAGATCATGACTGCCCACACCTGAGCAGATAGCCAGGGTGGTAAATAAACTTACTTATCCTAACTTATTCAGAACACCTTAGTCATTCTAAAATTGTACATAAATTTTCCATTAAGATTGGATGTACTGATACCGACCTTTCAGACTTTGCTATTACTAAGTGGGAACTGAAATATGAACTAAACAAAGGCAAAGCATCTGCCCCAGGTGAGGATGTTATTACCTATAGTGTCCTCTGCTTTATAGCTCAGGTACTCTTTTGCACTGTATAGGTTAAATTTGCCTGGCCCTTGGGTGCACAATCTAATTATTCCTATATCGAGACCAAACACTGATAGATACCACCCAATTTCACTAACCCCATGCTTATGAAAAGTTCTAGAAAGGATAATTTTGAACAGATTCAAGTACAGATTACAGGGTAAATGATCTCACATACTGTATGGATCTCTAACGGGATATAGCACACAACATTGCTTTGCGGGCAGAGTACTTTTCAAGCTCTAATCCAGGGAAGCACACTGTTTATCTTGATCTTAAGTTAGCTTTTGACATCACTAACAGAGAAGTTATCCTAGAACAATAAGTAAGCTTTTGGGATTCAGAGTAAATTATTGAGCTGAATTAGATTGTATCTTTTGAAACAGATCTGCAAGTGGGAGTGAGAAGTTTCACTTAACAATCCTTTGAGTTTGCAATGCCACAAGGAGGAGTTCTTAGCCCTATGCAGTCCAATGTCCTCATGCAGAAGCTGGTGGCACATATTTCCCCTTCGGGATGGTGAATCCATTATATGCTATCCTGATGACATATATATCAGAGCAACATCACAAAAGAGGATGCAAATAATTTTCGACAAACTCACAAGGTCTTATGAGTGTGGATTAGTTATCTCTGCTGAGAAAAACAATGGCTCTCCAACCCACATATCAATACCCCTACCCACCTTTCACATAGGAGACCAGGAGCTTGATATGTGTCATAAGTATTAATATCTCAGGATGAATGTAAAGGATACAGACCTGATCCTTTTTCTAAAGAAGAGACTCTAGAAGAGATTAAAACCATTGAAAGTAATTGTCGGAAGAGGACATGGCATCAATGTTAAGCTCGCTAGACTGTTTTGCTTGCCTTTTATAAGGCCAATTATAGAATATCATGCACTAAATTTGTTGCAATGCAAGGAATCAGAAATAAATAAATCAGAAATAAATAGTGCAAAATCCATTTGTGATGTAAAAATGTCTATTTTCACTATATTTGGGGTCAAACCTCTGAGAGAACTCTTGTATCTTTCAGATTTCCAAAAACAAATGCAACATAAAATCACGCAAGCAGTCGTGACAATTAGTAAAATACCAAAAGGTCGATCCATTCCTCCATGAAATAACTCAACATTGCACCCAACGGTGTGTTAAAAACAAATTGCATTAGCAACAGTAAAGGAACACACACAATCAATGGACGAAGATGTATATGAATGTTATGCTGATGGATACATACAAGTTGGTTGTGCTTGTATACAAAAATGCCTTACAACAACATCAAGTGGATATGAGACTGCAAAATTTGGCCATGACTACACAAACAGAGTTGACAGGTATACTCCCTGGAGTAGTTTTCTGTGACTCACATAGTGCTCTTCGGCACTAAGGTCTTTCAAAACACCCCCCTAACGGAAGCCGCCTTGCCGCGGTGGAGGTGCTTGAGGTCCCAATGATCTGGTGAGCCGGACCAGAGGGCTACCCATACTGGAGGGGTCACCAGTGAGGATGAGACAAAATGGCTTCCTGGTGCACCAAGGCCTATGAGAGGGGATGGTGCACCCACCCTTGGTTCATTCCATCTTGGACCAGGGAGAACTCTTCCACATGTGTTTGCCGTGCGTGGCATCCCGTATTACCAGGAGACAGGAGTCCTGGAGGTTAAGCAATGCTTCACGCTGCACTCTGCAGCTAGCGACACACCTCTTTGGTCCTTTATACTGGTTAGATGGGTGGCTTGATCAAAGCCCAGTCAAGTCAATTGGCTGGTCAAATATGGCTAGGGTCAAGCAGGCACTGTTCAGTTGGTAACGCATAGGTCCTGCAACTGTCATCAGTATTGTAATAGTAGCTGCGTATATTTCCTCATTACCCCTGTGGCTCCATGGTGGATGGGGGGGTGAGGAAATGAAGAATTCTAATTTGTACTATAAATTTATTCTCCCTGACGACCTATGCAATCCCCCGACCATTCCCTCTGGAACATCACATGTTGTCACTATGGAACCTTTCCAGCTTCCAAAGGGCAAGAATGGGAATCGTAATGGTTCCTTGGCTTCCAAACCAGGTAAGAAGGGGAAAAGGCCTCCTCAATCCACTAAGGAAATCTTACCTGGTAAGTATGAGAGTATTTCATATTTCATAGTAAGTACCTAGTAGTAAAGACCATTGATGGTGTATCATTCATGGATCTTGATATTTTTGAAGTACATTTGAAAATAGTTGAGGTATGTCAACATGATCCTTATGCCCTAATAGTTGAGGTTTCGTCACCAGATGAGAGTGATCGTTGCGTGTGATATGCAACATTCCTGGGGCTCAAGTTTCATGTTCTCCTCACAAAACCCTCAATCAGTGTAAGGGAATTGTCTTTTCCCGAGACCTGATGAGGTATTCTGAGGAGAAACTGTTAGAGGAACTAGAGAATTTTAATGTAGTGGCAGTAAAACATTTTAAGAATAAAGTTGATGGTTTGGAACAGTCAACACCAGCTCTCCTTCTAACTTTTAAACACGTTAGTCCTTCCAGAATCAGTTAAGTTGGCATGATACCACCTCAAGGTAAAGCCATATGTGCCCAACCCTATGCGGTGCTTCCACTGCCAGGATTATGGGCATGGAGCCAACTCTTACCGTTGTACAAATTTGAAAAAGTATTTGTAATAAGGAGCAAGGAGAAAGTTAGTTTTCCAGAGACAAAGCCACATGCCCGTGTGATGTTTGCACAGCCAGGTAAATCCTTTGCTTTGGTTCTAGCCCATCCTCCTTCCCATCAACCCTTGCCCTCCGGTTCTTCTTACACCACACAATCTGCCACTTTCTTTAAACCCCAGTCCCCAGTTGCTGAAACTGCCTCTGGTGAATTCCACCAGAAATGCAGTAGGAGTGAGGGGTCTATTGAGGAGACTCCTCCTCCCAAAGTAAGGTCTTTGGTGCCATCAGGCAAGGCTCCAGAGGCCTCAACGGTGACAGCCCCAGCTGGCACCACATCCACAGGGGCCTCTGCTGCTAGGCAGAATAACCCTGAAGCAAAGGCTCAGGTACGCACCTTGCCCGGGCAAAGGAATCCTGAGCCTGTTCTAAAGACTCATTTCAAAGTGGGATCTTTGGAGCTGTCAGGCGGGGCTCCAGAGGCCTCAATGGTGACAGCTCCAGCTGCCACCACATCCACAGGGGCTCTGCTGCTAGGCAGAATGACCCTGAAGCAAAGGCTCAGGTCCGTTCTTTGCCCAGGCAAAGAAATCCTGAGCCTGTCAAAAGGAAGCCTGTGGAAACTATTTCCACGGGTAAACAACCCCTCAAAAGATTCTCCCAAGATCCTGGAAAGGGACAGCCTAAAGGTGTGGGGCAAACCTCGACCGCAGGTGCTGCCAAACACCTTATGAAGAAGTAGGTTAGAGAACTGGATGCCCTAATCCAATGGAACTGTCAGGGAATTCATGCAAAATGGGAAGAACTGCAACATCTGATAGCTTCATGTAACTCATTTTGTGTATGCTTACAAGAGATTATGACCAGGGAAAATCATCCGATTTCCCTGAGAGGATTCCAAATTCAAGCCCATTATGGGACTTTTGATAATGTACCTCATGTAGGAGTACCAGTACTGGTGGGTCAAGATATTCCCTTCCAGGCCATCCACCTGCAGACAACACTACAGGTGAAGGCTGTGAGAATAGGCTTGATACAACCTTATACTGTTGCATCCATCTACCTTCCTCCACATCATCTCAACACAGATGATTTGGAAGATGTACTTGGGCAGTTGCCACATCCATTTCTACTCTTGGGAGATTTCAATGGTCGGCATCACCTCTGGGGAGACACTTTGTGCAACCCTTGCGGAGGGGCCTTGGAGTCCTTGTTCTTAAGAGTAGATGCAATTTTACTGAATAGTGACACTCCCACACATTTCCAAATTCAAACTGGGACATTCTCCAATATAGACCTGTCAGTTGGCTCACCTGATTCACAATTGAACTTCACTTGGCAGGTCATGGAAGCGACCACTTTCCAATACTTTTGGAGGAGGTGAATGATATTCCAGCCAATGGAGTGCAGAGACTTGAACATGCGGACTGGAATCTTTTTAGATCAACTGCAGTATTGCATGGATCTGTGAATGATTTCCAGTGTGTTCAAGATGCTGTTAATCACTTCACATCACGAATTCACCTAGCAGCAGAAGCATCCATTCCCAAAAGTAGTGGGCATTACCGTCGACCTCCGGTACCATGGTGGTCTGATGAATGCCAACAAGCTGTCAGAGCAAGAAAAGCTGCATTAAGGCAGTTGAAACGACGCCCCAGTGATGTAACCTTGATCCATTACAAAAAGACCCGAGCCAAGGCCAGGCGAGTGCTAAAGGAGGCCAGACGGACGTCATGGAGACAGTATGTCTTCTTGATTAACTCTGAGACCCCCTTAGCATGGGTGTGGGACAAGGTGCGTAAGATCGCTGGAAAGGGCACATCACTGTCACCACCTGCTTTGAAGATTGATGGCATAATCATCACAGATAAAAAAGATGTTGCTAATGAGCAAGCTAAATCCATGGCAGAGATCTCCTCTGGAGCATCTTACACTGCCCGATTCTCCACTCTTTGGGCTGAACAGGAACGACACCCAGTGTCGTTCTTCAGTAGGACTGCAGCAGAACTTCCATACAACTTGCCATTTTTGCGCAAGGAGATGGACTCTGCTTTGCAGCTCTGCTGTAAGACTGCCCCAGGAAGTGACGATATTCCATACCAAATGATATCTCACTTGCCAGAGAGCTCCCAGTTCTTGTTGGACCTATTCAATAGGATATATAGGGAGGGTACAGTGCCATCCACATGGAAAGAGTCTATAATCGTTCCTGTCCCTAAACCTGGCAAGGATGCTTTCACACCAGGAAATTACAGACCAATTTCCCTCACCAGCTGCATCTGCAAGCTGATGGAGAAAATGATAAACTTCAGCTTGACATGGCTGCTAGAAAAGGAAAACGTGCTGACTCCATATCAACATGGGTTTAGAAGATTGAGATCGACCACAGATGCACTTGTAAGGATGGAAACTGCTATACAGAATTCCTTCGCTCAACGACGTCACATGTTAGCAGTCTTCTTTGACCTTGAAAAGGCTTATGATACTACTTGGAAGCATGGCATACTCAAGAAGTTGTATGACATTGGTTTAAGAGGAGCATTACCTACCTTTATACAAAACTTCCTTGCTAACAGGAAATTTAAAGTTCGGGTGGGAAACAGTTTCTCTAACCTGGAAGATCAGCAGGAAGGGGTCCCACAAGGGAGTGTCTTAAGTGTGACCCTGTTTGCCATTGCTATAAATGACATTGTAAAGGTTGTTCCAAGTTCTGTCTCATGTAATCTGTATATGGATGACTTTACACTGTACTGCTCAGGAGGAAGCTTACAGGATGTGCAAGGACACATGCAGGCTGCAGTAAATCAGGTTGTACAGTGGACAACATATCATGGGTTCAAATTTTCCCCAAGCAAGACCATGGCTATGCATTTCCACAAACGAGGAAAATTCCATCCTTCCCTCTATTTAGGAGCAAACCCACTGCAATTTGTCCAAGAGGTGAAGTACTTGGGTCTAATTTTTGACTCAAGACTTACATGGGTGCCTCACATCAAACAGTTGAAAGTAAAGGCTACAAAAGCACTTAGTATTTTGCGGGTTCTTTCACATCTATCTTGGGGTGCAGAGTGCACAACGCTTCTGCGGCTTTACCGAGCGCTTATTCGTAGTAAGCTTGATTATGGATGTGAAGCTTATTCATCTGCAACTCCCACTGTTCTACGGATGATAGACTCGGTTCATAATGAAGCTCTCAGAATCTGTACTGGGGCTTTCAGGTCTTCACCTGTGGAGAGTGGAGAACCACCTCTTTCATTACACCGAGAATACATGAACCTGATTTACTACACGAGACTACACGATCCTATGGTAGGAGATTGATTGATTATTTAAAATTATCTGCCACGTCAACAGCTAAGGTCATTAGCGGCGAATACCTTGTTAACTAGAAATATTAAAATGTTTAAAACTTTAAAAATTATCAATAAATATCTTACCAATAACAATAAATAGATTAAAAATCAAAACATAAATATTATGCTCTAAGTGCATAAAATGATTGCATAAACATTATGCATAATTAAATTTTATTGAAAATATTAGTCTCCCTAAGGAAATTAATAAGACCCTCTATGTCACAATCTTCCCCCAATACATTTTTCAGTGTATATGGGGGAGACAAGTACATACGTCTTTGGTCTGAGAATGTTGCACATCTTTCCACTACATGTGCGATCGTTAATGGCTCTTGGCATTCTTCACAAAGTGCTTCATTTTTAGCCATCATTGGCCCATGAGTCAGTCTTGTGTGCCCGATTCTTAGTCTTGTTAATACAACTTCCACTTTTCGGTTGGGATGGATGCTAGTTGCCCAACTGCCAAGGTCATCTCTAATGTCTTGCAGTTTGTTTCTGGAGGTATGCCTCCATTTTTCCCTCCATTTATCACGAAGACAACTTCTGATGCTGGGTTTCAGGTCGGTGTGTGGGAGAGGAAAACGAGCATCACAAGGCTGAGCAGCAGCTGCCTTGGCCTTCTGATCAGCTCGCTCATTCCCACTGATACCAACATGCGCTGGCACCCAACATAGAATTATCTTTTTACGTGTTGACATCAGTGCAAGCCAATCTTGAACCTCCCTCACTACTGGATGTGATGAGTTTAAGCTCTTGATTGCTTGCAAGGCACTACGAGAGTCACAATATATCACAACAGAATGGTTCGTAAGATCTCTAGTCATCTTAACTGATGTAAGGATGGCATGTAACTCTGCAGTGAAGATCGAGGCTGCTAGAGAAAGACTGCCAGATGCAGTCTTCCTTCTGCTCACTGCTGCAAAACCCACGCCATTTTCAGATTTCGAACCATCTGTATAAATTGCATCTGATCCCCGGTATTTAGAAATGTGCTGAAGAAATTTCTCTCGGACTTCTGCTTCGGATCTCTCCCCTTTCCCAATTCCGACTAAATCCAGCTCGACTTGATTAGTCCAAGGTGGAAATTGGGGAATTCCAACAGCCAGAACCTTAGAGAGATTTAAATTAAGATCTTCCACAAGATTCCTCATTCTCCTACCATAGGATCGGCTATCCTCAAGGGGGTTGAAAACCAATTTGGATGTAGGAGATCCTGGAATCCTTTGTAGTCTCGTGTAGTAAATCAGATTCATGTATTCTCGGTGTAATGAAAGAGGTGGTTCTCCACTCTCAGCATACAGGGACTCCACAGGTGAAGACCTGAAAGCCCCAGTACAGATTCTGAGAGCTTCATTATGAACCGAGTCTAACATCCGTAGAACAGTGGGAGTTGCAGATGAATAAGCTTCACATCCATAATCAAACTTACTACGAATAAGCGCTTGGTAAAGCCGCAGAAGCGTTGTGCGGTCTGCACCCCAAGATAAATGTGAAAGAACCCGCAAAATACTAAGTGCTTTTGTAGCCTTTACTTTCAACTGTTTGATGTGAGGCACCCATGTAAGTCTTGAGTCAAAAATTAGACCCAAGTACTTCACCTCTTGGACAAATTGCAGTGGGTTTGCTCCTAAATAGAGGGAAGGATGGAATTTTCCTCGTTTGTGGAAATGCATAGCCATGGTCTTGCTTGGGGAAAATTTGAACCCATGATTTGTTGTCCACTGTACAACCTGATTTACTGCAGCCTGCATGTGTCCTTGCACATCCTGTAAGCTTCCTCCTGAGCAGTACAGTGTAGTCATCCACATACAGATTACATAAGACAGAACTTGGAATAACCTTTACAATGTCATTTATAGCAATGGCAAACAGGGTCACACTTAAGACACTCCCTTGTGGGACCCCTTCCAGCTGATCTTCCAGGTTAGAGAAACTGTTTCCCACCCGAACTTTAAATTTCCTGTTAGCAAGGAAGTTTTGTATGAAGGTAGGTAATGCTCCTCTTAAACCAATGTCATACAACTTCTTGAGTATGCCATGCTTCCAAGTCGTATCATAAGCCTTTTCAAGGTCAAAGAAGACTGCTAACATGTGACGTCGTTGAGCGAAGGAATTCTGTATAGCAGTTTCCATCCTTACAAGTCCATCTGTGGTCGATCTCAATCTTCTAAACCCATATTGATATGGAGTCAGCACGTTTTCCTTTTCTAGTATCCATGTCAACCTGAAGTTTACCATTTTCTCCATCAGCTTGCAGATGCAACTGGTGAGGGAAATTGGTCAGTAATTTCCTGGTGTGAAAGCATCCTTGCCAGGTTTAGGGACAGGAACGATTATAGACTCTTTCCATGTGGATGGCACTGTACCCTCCCTATATATCCTATTGAATAGGTCCAACAAGAACTTCTGGGAGCTCTCTGGCAAGTGAGATATCATTTGGTATGGAATATCATCACTTCCTGGGGCAGTCTTACGGCAGAGCTGCAAAGCAGAGTCCATCTCCTTTTGCAAAAATGGCAAGTTGTATGGAAGTTCTGCTGCAGTCCTACTGAAGAACGACACTGGGTGTCGTTCCTGTTCAGCCCAAAGAGTGGAGAATCGGGCAGTGTAAGATGCTCCAGAGGAGATCTCTGCCATGGATTTAGCTAGCTCATTAGCAATATCTTTTTTATCTGTGATGATTATGCCATCAATCTTTAAAGCAGGTGGTGACAGTGATGTGCTCTTTCCAGCGATCTTACGCACCTTGTCCCATACCCATGCTAAGGGGGTCTCAGAGTTAATCAAGGAGACATACTGTCTCCATGACGTCCGTCTGGCCTCCTTTAGCACTCGCCTGGCCTTGGCTCGGGTCTTTTTGTAATGGATCAAGGTTACATCACTGGGGCGTCGTTTCAATTGCCTTAATGCAGCTTTTCTTGCTCTGACAGCTTGTTGGCATTCATCAGACCACCATGGTACCGGAGGTCGACGGTAATGCCCACTACTTTTGGGAATGGATGCTTCTGCTGCAAGGTGAATTCGTGATGTGAAGTGATTAACAGCATCTTGAACACACTGGAAATCATTCACAGATCCATGCAATACTGCAGTTGATCTAAAAAGATTCCAGTCCGCATGTTTAAGTCGCCATCTCTGCATTCCATTGGCTGGAATACTATTCAGCTCCTCCAAAAGTATTGGAAAATGGTCGCTTCCATAACCTGCCAAGTGAAATTCATCTGTGAATCAGGTGAGACAATTGACAGGTCAAAATTGGAGAATGTCCCAGTTTGAATTTGGAAATGTGTGGGAGTGTCACTGTTCAATAAAACTGCATCTACTCTTAGGAGCAAGGACTCCAAGGCCCTTCCTTGAGGGTTGCACAAAGTGTCTCCCCAGAGGTGATGCCGACCATTGAAATCTCCCAAGAGTAGAAATGGATGTGGCAACTGCTCAAGTAGATTTTCCAAATCGTTAATGTTCAGATTATGTGGAGCAAGGTAGATAGATGCAACAGTGTAAGATGGCCTGGAAAGGAATATCCTGACGTACCAGTACTGCTACTCCTCCATGAGGTCCGTTGTCAAAAGTCCCATAATGGGCTTGAATTTGGAATCCTCTCAGGGAAATCGGATGATTTTCCCTGGTCATAATCTCTTGTGGGCATACACAAACTGGGTTATATGAAGCTATCAGATGTTGCAGTTCTTCCCATTTTGCATGAATTCCCTGACAGTTCCATTGGATTAGGGTATCCAGTTCTTTAAACTATTTTTTCATAAGGTGTTTGGCAGCACCTGTGGTCGAGGTTTGCCCTACACCTTTAGGCTGTCCCTTTCCAGGATCTTGGGAGAGTCTTTTGAGGGGTTGTTTACCCGTGGAACTAGTTTCCACTGGCTTCCTTTTGACAGGCTCAGGATTTCTTTGCCTGGGCAAAGGACGGACATGAGCCTTTGCTTCAGGGTCATTCTGCCTAGCAGCAGAGGCCCCTGTGGATGTGGTGGCAGCTGGAGCTGTCACCGTTGAGACCCCTGGAGCCCTTCCTGACGGCTCCAAAGACCCCACCTTGAAATGAGTCTTTTGAACAGACTCAGGATTCCTTTGCCAGGGCAAAGGGCAAACCCAAGCCTTTGCTTCAGGGGCATTCTGCCTAGCAGCGGAGGCCCCTGTGGATATGGTGGCAGCTGGGGCTGTCACCATTGAGGCCTCTGGAGCCTCACCTGATGGCTCCAAAGACCTTACTTTGGGAGGAGGAGTCTCCTCAATAGACCCCTCACTCTTACTCCGTTTCTGGTGGAATTCACCAGAGGCAGTTTCAGCAATTGGGGACTGAGGTTTGAAAGAAGTGGCAGAGTGTGTGGTGTAAGAAGTATTGGAGGGCAAGGGTTGGTGGGAAGGAGGATGAGCCAGAACCGAAGCAAAGGATTTACCTGTCTGTGCAAACAGCACACGGGCACGTCGCTTTGCCTCTGGAAAACTAACTTTCTCCTTGCTCCTTATTATCAATACTTCTTTCTCAAATTTGTACCTTTTACACTGCTTTGAAGAAGCTTCACGAGCTTCTTTGCAGTGGTAACAGCATATTGGCCCTAGACAGTTGTCATCATCTTGATGACCTGTCGTACCGCAGTTTACACATATTCTTGGTTGTCGATTTTCCTTAAAACGGCAAGAGTTGGCTCCATGCCCATAATCCTGGCAGTGGAAGCACCGCATAGGGTTGGGCACATATGGCTTTACCTTGAGGTGGTATCATGCCAACTTAACTGATTCTGGAAGGACCAACGTATTAAAAGTTAGAAGGAGAGCTGGTGTAGACTGTTCCAAACCGTCAACTTTCTTCTTAAAACGTTTTACTGCCACTACATTAAAATTCTCTAGTTCCTCTAACAGTTTCTCTTCAGAATACCTCATCAGGTCTCGGGAAAAGACAATTCCCTTACACTGATTGAGGGTTTTGTGAGGAGAACATGAAACTTGAGCCCCAGGGATGTTGCATATCGCACGCAGACGGTCACTCTCATCTGGTGACGAAACCTCAACTATCAGGCTACCATCTCGCTGTGGGGTGATGCGAGGGTCACGTTGACATACTTCAACTATTTTCCGATGTACTTCAAAAATATCAAGATTCATGATTGATACACCATCAATGGTCTTCACTACTAGGTACTTACTATATGAAATATTCTCATATTTACCAGGTAAGATTTCCTTAGTGGATTGAGGAGGACTTTTCCCCTTCTTACCTGGTTTGGGAGCCAGGGAACCATTACTATTCCCATTCTTGCCCTTTGGAAGCTGGAAAGGCTCCAGAGTGACAACATGTGATGTTCCAGAGGGAATGGTCGGGGGATTGCGTAAGTCATCAGGGAGAGAGCTAGATCTTTGTAAATATGTAGTACTCATGCAAATTAGAATTCTTCATTTCCTCACCCCCCACCCACCATGGAGTCCAACGAGGGGAAGCTATAGTTGGGCTCAAAATCTCCAAACAGCCACAGGGGTAATGAGGAAATATACGCAGCCACTATTACAGTACTGATGGCAGTCGCGGGACCTATGCGCTGCCGACTGAATAGTACCTGCTTGACCCTAGCCATATTTGACCAGCCGATTGACTTGACCGGGCCTTGATCAAGCCACCCGTCTAACCAGAATAAAGGACCAAAGAGGTGTGTTGCTAGCTGCAGGGCGCAGCGTGCAGCATCGCTCAACCTCCAGGACTCCTGTCTCCTGGTATTACGGGATGCCACGCACGGCAAACACACGTGGGAGAGTTCTCCCTAGTCCAAGATGAGATGTACCAGGGGTGGGTGCACCAAGGCCTATGAGAGGGGATGGAAGCCATTTTGTCTCATCCCTCACTGGTGACCCCTCCAGTATGGGTAGCCCTCTGGTCCGGCTCACCAGATCATTGGGACCTCAAGCCCCCCCACCGCGGCAAGGCGGCTTCCGTTAGGGGGGGTATGGTAGGAGAATGAGGAATCTTGTGGAAGATCTTAATTTAAATCTCTCTAAGGTTCTGGCTGTTGGAATTCCCCAATTTCCGCCTTAGACTAATCAAGTCGAGCTGGATTTAGTTGGAATTGGGAAAGGGGAGAGATTCGAAGCAGAAGTCCGAGAGAAATTTCTTCAGCACATTTCTAAATACCGGGGATCAGATGCAATTTATATAGATGGTTCGAAATCTGAAAATGGTGTGGGTTTTGCAGCAGTGAGCAGAAGGAAGACTGCATCTGGCAGTTTTTCTCTAGCAGCCTCGATCTTCACTGCAGAGTTACATGCCATCCTTACAGCAGTTAAGATGACTAGAGATCTTACGAACCATTCTATTGTGACTCTCGTAGTGCCTTGCAAGCAATCAAGAGCTTAAACTCATCACATCCAGTAGTGAGGGAAGTTCAAGATTGATGTCAACACGTGAAAAGATAACTCTATGTTGGGTGCCAG
>NC_051426.1:18896886-18905481 GCF_015228065.2 Penaeus monodon
GGGGCTAGTATTTTGAACGTGTACCAGGTGGATCCCCCAAACAGTTAGCTGATGCAAGCGTGTCTCATGCTGTGCCGGACCACCCACGCGAGAACCTCTACCCTAACAGAGGTTAGTGGCGATTTCCAAGCTGAAGAGTGGGAAAGCTGCAGGCATATGTGATACCCCTGCTGAATTTGCTAAAGGCTGGGGGTGAACCTATGGCTCGGGCGCATACAGTCCTGACTGCATTTGGCAGTCTGGTACCATTCCCCTGACCTGCTGAGGGGCGTGGGTCATCCCTCTTGGAAGGGGAAAGGGGATCGATGGGACTGTAGCAACTACCGTGGCATTACACTGCTCAGCATACCAGGCAAGGTTCTCGCTCACATTCTTCTAAAAACGGATCCGCAACCACCTACTGAGGACCAGAGACCGGAGCAGTCTGGATTTACTCCTGGCAAGTCCACAATAGACCGTATACTAGCGCTTCGAGTAATTGTGGAACGCCGTCGTGATTTTGGTCGTGGGTGCTTGCAGCCTACATCGACCTCAAGAAGGCTTTTTGACTCGGTGCTCGGAATCGCTATGGGAGATCCTGAGGCTCAGGGAAATTCGACACAGATTATTGGCCTGATAGCAAGCCTCTATACTGGTACTGAAAGTGCTGTAAAGTGTGGTGGGGGTATGTCGAACTTCTTCCCTGTTAATTCAGGGGTGAGGCAAGGCTGTGTCCTTGCCCCCACACTTTCAACACTTGTATGGAACTGGATAATGGGCGAGCTACTAGCCAAAGCAGTGCGGAGCAAACATAGGCAATATTAAGGTCTCAGCCCTTTGACTTTCCCGACGATGTTGCCACCTATCTGAGTCCTTGGAGTCACTTGTGGCGGCTCTTGATGCATTAGCAATGAGGCGAAGCCCCTAGGCCTAGAGGTCTCCTGGACCAAGACCAAGTTCAGGACTTTGGGGGCCTGTTGGGGGAACCCGTTCAGTCGATCCATGCTTGCGGCGGGGACGTGAAGTCACAGAAAGTTTTACATACCTTGGTAGCGTAGTCCATATCTCTGGGTTGTCAGACCAGGAAGTCAGTAGACGGATTGGTCTGGCAACAGGAGCCATGAACTCGATCAACAAGAGCGTTTGGAGATGTCGGTACCTATGCAGAAGGACCAAGTTGCGTGTCTTCAGGGCCTTGATACTTCCAGTTTTTCTTTTATGGAAGCGAAAAACCCGGATGCTATCCAGTGCCTTGGAGTTTTGCCTTGATGCTTTTGTAACTAAGTCCCTTCGCCGGATCATGGGGTACAGTTGCAGGACCACGTGTCCAACCGGCGGTTTTCACCGTGAGACTGGCATGGGACCTGTTACTTGCATAATCCGGGATCGCCAACTCAGGCTATATGGCCACCTAGCTCGCCTCCCTATGGACGACCCTGCCCACCAGGTTGTCTCTCTGCGAGACAACCCTGGGTGGAGGAGACCTGTGGGACGTCCTAGGAGATCATGGCTTGGGCAGCTCGACGAGACCTGTCGTGAGGAACTAGAGATGGGCCGTGTGCCTGCCTGGAGACTCGCCTCGAGGGATCCTCGTGGCTGGAAGCGAAGGGTGGATGCGGCCATGCGCCCCCGTCGGCGTTAGCCCCTTGATGATGATGATGATATATATATATATATATATATATATATATATATATATATATAAATATATGAATATATATATGTAAATATATATATATATATATATGTATATATATATATATATATATAAATATATGAATATATATATGTAAATATATATATATATATATATATATATATATATATATATATATATATATATATATATATGCATGTATATGTATATATGTACATATACACGTATACACACACATATATCTGTATAACTCTCTCTCTCTCTCTCTCTCTCTCTCTCTCTCTCTCTCTCTATATATATATATATATATATATATATATATATATATATATATGTGTGTGTGTGTGTGTGTGTGTGTGTGTGTGTGTGTGTGTGTTGTATATACGTGTGCAAACACACACACACACACAGGAGCTAATGTGTCGTGCGGGAGTTTTAAAACGTCGTAAGGTAATGCACATGAGCGAGACATTTGTAACTATGCAAAACCCCAGACACATGCTACCATGTGCTTAACAGGCAAGTTTCAACAATGTTAGTGTAAGTAAAGTATCGCCATTTTTGGTTAGAATCAAAGTCAGTGTAAGTAATGTTCCGTCACTTGTGATCACAATATCGTGTCCTTTAGGGTGACTCGTTTCAGCATTGTTTGTATCCTAGGGTAAAGTTGAGCATCCATAAATAACCGAATCCAGATAATAGTCTTAATATAGTAAATGGGAGGCGAGAGCTCGTACCGGATACTCTTGTGTACTGATAGCTATCATGTAGGTTGTTAAAGAGACATTGTGAGCTTACTCTTTTTGAATATTTTAGAGGGAGAGAAGGGGGGGGGGAGCGTGCACTGAGACAAATTAGGCATTACGTTAATAGCGCGCACTGACAGCTCAAACTTCACCGACCGGAGATGTTGACGTGGTGTTACTGTGTAAATAAATTTGCCTAAAATCGATTACATCATCCATTATTGGCGCTAAGGTATCACCTGAATGAGTAAATACCGAACTCCAATGACAACACCCCGCTCAAAAAAAAAAAGAAAAAAAAACAATATACAGTATTGTCACAGGGCTGGCCCACTGATGCATAAATAGCACAGTCACTACTCAATCAGCTGTATATGTGGTTTCTGTAGTGGCAGGTAGCTTCGGAATAGTGCAATAGCTACAAGTGCCGATACTTTACTTATTCGACATTGAATTCCACATCTTACTTCGCGGGTAAGTCAGTGCAATCAAGGAGAAGTGTGAAAGGGAGAATCAACACTTGTGGTATTGTCAATGCTGGAAAAAATCGCTGAATCGAAATGGCGCAGGAACTGCGCCCACTCCGTAAGTGATTATGCAGCACCCTCTTTCAAGTTACCCATATACCTCTAGCGAAAATTTTGATTTTCGTAAGTCACTGGTTTTAAAAAAAATGGAACGACCATATCGTCGAGATATATAAGACGCTCTTTGTGCGGCGAAAGTACGGTCGCCGGAGGTTACTGAGCCAAGTGTGGGTATTTGGTGGAGTCGAAAGAGCGACAAAATATTTTATTGTGCCTGTTAACTAGGGTTATCGGAGCGCAAAAACACTAATTCATTTGATAGAAAAATATGTAATTAAAGGAAGTGTAATAATTAGTGACGGCTTGGTAGTCTACAGGCATTAAAAGACCATGGGTCTTTTAATGAAGACCAAAATTCCAAAGACCAAAATTTTGTGTACCCTGAAGACGCGAACACGCAAACAATTAAGCTTTTGTTCTTCTTCTTTTAACGGTAGGTTCATGTCTGAGCCGCCGTGGTCACAGCATGATACTTAATTGTAGTTTTCATGTTGTGATGCTCTTGGAGTGAGTATGTGGTAGGGTCCCCAGTTCCTTTCCACGGAGAGTGCCGGTGGTACCTTTTAGGTAATCATTCTCTCTATTTATCCGGGCTTGAGACCAGCACTTGACTTGGGCTGGCTTGGCCACCCAGTGGCAAGGCAGGCAATCAAGGTGAAGTTCCTTGCCCAAGGGAACAACGCGGCGGTTGGTGACTCGAACCCTCGAATTCAGATTGCCGTCGTGACAGTCCTGAGTCCGACGCTCTAACCATTCGGCCACCGCGGCCCCCTAAGCTTTTGTGGAGAGATGTAAAAGAATGGACAAAGTGTCCAGGAATGAGAACTGAGTATCTCTCTCAATATTTTTCTCATTATATATTCATATTTATTAACGAATGTAAAGAAGCTGTCCAACATCATTTTTTACCGAAGCTGCCAGGCTGTATCCGCCACAAGCTGGGAGCAATGGGAGTTAAGCCCTGCCCCAGACGTGTTCATGGAGGTGGACATCTCTGCTATGAGTGACTACGATTACGGAAGTTTTATGTTACATAGTGTACAGTTTGAAAAGTTTAGTTTTCCTATATTTAAGCATTTATTAGTTACTGGACGATCACTTTTAAAATAAATAACGAAATTATCTTGCTCCAAGGGTGAAACATGGTTCTCGAACAGTAGAGTTCAACACAGAGCATGCTAATATTTTTACATTTATTGTTACTTCAAATTGTTAATCGCCCATTTTCTTTCATCACAGATATTTAGAAATTGGATAAAAAATTCTTAGATTTTTTCACCCATTGTTCTGGGAGACCAATACTTCATTTATTTCCTGAACCGGATATTTGTGTCGGGAAAACGCCAACAGATTCACACATTATTAATTGGAACAAATAAAAATATTTGCAAGGTTGGATGGCAGACCCTCGGCTAGAAAATGTATAGATCATAGTGTATAAATCCCAGGAGGTTAAGGGTAGGTTGGTTTATTAGTTAGGACCACGGGGTTTTATGTGAAATCCTGTAGATTTTACTGAACAATGGGTTTGATTCCTGTACAGTTTTTCGAAAGTTGGTGCGCTGGTCCGTAAGTTAAGTAAGTTAATTTACCACCCTAGCTATTTGTTCATGATTACAGAGTTTTACATATATTCGACATAGTACAGTATTCTGTGATTACTGAATTTGTACATGGTAAAATACAAATGTAAATCATACATTATGCAAAAGAATATTACGTTGATCTGCTTTTGCCACTGTATTTACGTAACACTGTTCTTTGTTTACGGCAGTTTTACATAGTAAATTTAGGATATAGTACGAGTATATCTTCCACTGTATCAGATAAGTTGCAATATTCATATAGTTCTTTATACCTCATGTTAGGTGGTATGAAAGGCTTTATCATTTGACATTCTGAGATATAGTGCTTAAGAGTTTTCTTTGTTACATAGTCTACGTCTAGATTCATCTGCAATTTTTGCACCATGCAGTTGCCAGTACATTCTGTAACCTAAACGTATTCTGGCTCTAACCATGTCACATGGTCTGGTTTGACTTTGGTGATACCTTAGGAGGGCTTGCTATCTCTATACTGATAGTAGTGCCCTATGGCACAGCCTTTGAGTGTTCGTCAGATCTACCAGTTTTGGCTTATGAGAATTTTTCAATATATGTGCAACCTTAGCAAGAGGCATCCCAAAATCGATGCTCACGGTAGCTTTAGTGCAGGATTTCTTCGCTAATTTGTCCTGGCTATTATGCTTGCGTATACCAACATGAGATGTTATCCATACAAATTGAATGTTGAAATTGCACTGTATTGTTTTGCTACACTTAATGCAACTCCCAATTTCCTCATCACCACCTGTTTTGAAAGATTGATTGATTATTTAAAATTATCTGCTGCGTCAACAGCTAAGGTCATTAGCGGTGAATGCCTTGTTAAATAGAAATATTAAAATATTTAAAACTTTAAAAATCTATCAATAAATATCTTATAAATTACATTAAATTAATTTAAAATCAAGGCATAAATATTATGCCCTAAGTGTATAAAATTATTGCATAAACATTATGCATGATTAGATTTTATTGAAAATATTAGTCTCCCTAAGGAAACTAATAAGATCCTCTATATCACAATCCTCCCTCAATACATTTTTCAGTGTATATGGGGGAGACAAGTACATAGTCTTTGGTCTGAGAATGTTGCACATCTTTCCACTACATGTGCGATCGTTAATGGCTCTTGGCATCCCTCACAAAGTGCTTGACTTTTAGCCATCATCGGCCCATGAGTCAGTCTTGTGTGCCCGATTCTTAGTCTTGTTAATGCAACTTCCACTTTTCGGTTGGGATGGATGCTAGTCACCCAACGCCAAGGTCATCTCTAATCTCTCGCAGTTTGTTTCTGGAGGTATGCCTCCATTGTTCTTTCCGTTTATCACGAAGACAACTCCTGATGCTGGGTTTCAAGTCACTGTGTGGGATTGATTGATTATTTAAAATTGTCTGCCGCGTCAACAGCTAAGGTCATTAGTGGCGAACACCTTGTTAGATAGAAATATTAGAATATTTAAAACTTTAAAACTCTATCAATAAATATCTTACAAATAACAATAAATAAATTAAAAATCAAACCATAAATATTATGCTCTAAGTATATAAAGTTATTGCATAAATATTATGCACAATTAAATTTTATTGAAAATATTAGCCTCCCTAAGGAAACTAATAAGACCTTCTATGTCACAATCCTCCCCCAATACATTTTTCAGTGTATATGGGGGAGACAAGTACATACGTCTTTGGTCTGAGAATGTTGGTCATCTTTCCACTACATGTGCGACCGTTAATGGCTCTTGGCATCCTTCACAAAGTGCTTGACTTTTAGCCATCATAGGTCCATGAGTCAGTCTCGTGTGCCCAATTCTTAGTCTTGTTAATACAACTTCTACTTTTCGGTTGGGATGGATGCTGGTCACCCAACTGCCAAGATCATCTCTAATCTCTCACAGTTTCCCCCCTAACGGAAGCCGCCTTGCCGCGGTGGGGGGCATTGAGGTCCCAATGATCTGGTGAGCCGGACCAGAGGGCTACCCATACTGGAGGGGTCACCAGTGAGGGATGAGACAAAATGGCTTCCATCCCCTCTCATAGGCCTTGGTGCACCCACCCCTGGTTCATCTCATCTTGGACTAGGGAGAACTCTCCCACGTGTGTTTGCCGTGCGTGGCATCCCGTAATACCAGGAGACAGGAGTCCTGGAGGTTGAGCGATGCTGCACGCTGCGCCCTGCAGCTAGCAACACACCTCTTTGGTCCTTTATTCTGGTTAGACGGGTGGCTTGATCAAGGCCCGGTCAAGTCAATCGGCTGGTCAAATATGGCTAGGGTCAAGCAGGTACTATTCAGTTGGTAGCGCATAGGTCCCGCGACTGCCATCAGTACTGTAATAGTGGCTGCGTATATTTCCTCATTACTGAGGCTGTTGGGAGATTTTGAGCCCCAACTTTAGCTTCCCCTCGTTGGACTTCATGGTGGGTGGGGGGTGAGGAAATAAGATTCAAAATTCGCTTGTAGGGACGTACTACAAATTTACCACAAAGGATCTAGCTCTCTCCCTGACGACCTCCGAAATCCCCTGGCCATTCCTTCTGGAACCTTTCCAGTTTCCAAAGCAAGAATGGGAACGTAATGGTTCCGGGGCCCCCCAAAACCAGGTAAGGAGAAAAGTCCTTCTCAATCCTTTAAAGGCAATCTTACCTGGTAAATATGAAAGTATCTCATATAGTAACTACCTAGTAGTGATGGATCTTGATATTTTTTAAGTACATCAGAAAATAGTTTGTGTGTCATGATCCTCGCATCACCCCACAGTGAGATGGTAGCCTGATAGTTGAGGTTTCGTCATCAGACGACAGTGACTTAATCAGTTAAGTTGGCATGGTACCACCTCAAGGTAAAGCCATATGTGCCTAACCCTTGCGATAATTCCATTGCCAGGGTTATGGGCATGGAGCCAACTCTTGCCATTTTAAGGAAAATAGACAACCTAGAGTGTGTGTAAAGTGTGGTACAACTGGTCATCAAGGGTGATGAAAACTATCCAGGCTTCTTCAAAGCAATGTTAAAGGTACAAATTCGAAAAAAAATAGTATTGGTAATAAGGAGCAAGGAGAAAGCTAGTTTTCCAGAGGCAAAGTGACGTGCCCGTGTGCTGTTTGCACAGCCAGGTAAGTCCTTTGCTTCGGTTCTAGCCCATCCTCCTTCCCGTCATCCCTTGCCTTCCAATACTTCTTACACCACACACTCTGCCACTACCTTTAAACCTCAGTCCTCAATTGCTGAAACTGCCTCTGGTGAGTTGTTCCACCAGAAACGAAGTAGGAGTGAGGGGTCTACTGAGGAGACTCCGCCTCCCAAAGAAAGGTCTTTGGAGCCATCAGTCAAGGCTCCAGAGACCTCAATGGTGACCACATCCACAGGGGCCTCTGCTGCTAGGCAGAATGCCCCTGAAGCAAAGGCTTAGGTACGCCCTTTGCCCAGGCAAAGGAATCCTGAGCCTGTTCAAAAGACTCCTCTCAGAGTGGGGTCTTTGGAGCCATCAGGCAGGGCTCCAGAGGCCTCAATGGTGACAGCTCCAGCTGCCACCACATCCACAGGGTCCTCCACTGCTAGGCAGAATGCTCCTGAAGCAAAGGCTCAGGTCTGTCCTTTGCCCAGGCAAAGAAATCCTGTACTAGTTCCACTGTAGATTCTCCCAAGATCCTGGAAAGTGACAGCTTAAAGTTGTGTGGCAAACCTTGACCACAGGTACTGCCAAACACCTTATGAAGAGGTAGTTTGAAGAACTGGATACCCTAATCCAATGGAACTGTCAGGGAATTCCTGCAAAATGGGAAGAATTACAACATATGATAGCTCCATGTAACCTAGTTTGTGTATACCTACAAGAGATTATGACCAGGGATTGATTGATTATTTAATATTATCTGCCGCGTCAACAGCTAAGGTCATTAGCGGCGAATACCTTGTTAACTAGAAACATTAAAATGTTTAAAACTTTAAAAATCTATCAATAAATATCTTACAAATAATAATAAAAATAGTTAAAAAATCAAAGCATAAATTTATTTAAAA
>NC_051426.1:18908081-18912781 GCF_015228065.2 Penaeus monodon
CAGGTTCATTATCATACTGTTTTTAATTATATTAATGGAGAGTATATTTCATATGTTTAAGGTTGATTATAGAGTTAACGTAACTATTATGTAATACAGGGTAAAATATTGATATTGCTTATGGAGTTACATGACAATATATATAGAAATTAAGAAAAAAACTTTTTATATGACTAATATGAAATATATATTAATATATTTGACTAACAGTTTCTTTTTATTTCAGAAGAATACCAGCGACTGCTGGGAGAATTTATCAATTCTGATTTGAGCATCTGATGATGATGATTTGCTTTCATCTCCACTTCGGCGCAGAGAACTCTTTCCTGAACTATGTGCCAATACTGAGAGTACAGCATCTGAGTCTGATGAAGAGAACAACAGGGACGAAAATGTTATCACTTGGTCACCTGAAGTTACAAGTAGCACTGCAGCTGCCCAGACTGGACCCAGCAGAAATGTCAATATTAATGGATGTCATCATTTCAGGAGAAATATAAACTTCAATCACAGATTTACTGTAGATGATAATCATTCTCAGGGAACTAATTTTCAACCCACAGTTCTCTCCCCTGTAGATTATTTTATGGCTTACCTCTCATCTGAAATTTTAAATGCCTTGACTTTAGAAACACAGTGAAGGTACATGCCCAAAAAAGGAAAGCCATTATCACTAACAGTAGATGAAATGAATAAGTTATAGGAATAAATTTCCTTGTGTCAGTGTTAAGATTCCCTAGAATTAAAAAGTACTGGCAAAAGAAGACAAGAATTTCTTGTATAGCTGATATATGTCTCAGTTGATGAGATGATCATTCCGTATACAGGCAGAGCAAACCCTAAGCAATTTACACCTGGAAACCAGACCCACATGGCCTAAAGATCTTTGTTTTTTTTCAGGGTAAGGAAGACTTGCTTTTAAGTGTATAAAGAACTGGACTTCATCTTTCAGAGTGGGATACCCTTAAGATAGGAGAAGCTGCAGCCCTAAGATTTATAAATTCAGTCAAAAGAGGGAGTTGTTTCTTCTTTGACAGTTTTTTTACTACGCCTAAGCTCTTAGAAATTCTCTCGTCATTAGAAATGGGAGCTATAGGGACAATGAAGAAGAACCGTGTGCCAAAACAGTGTCGCTTGAAGACTGAGAATCAGTTAAGAGATCTGACAGAGATTCCTCTGACTGTGTAGTGAGAGATGATTCTGTTTTTTTGTATAACTGTATGGTTTGACAAAAAACTATCATCTTAGTTACTAATGAACATAGTTTTCATCCAGTATCTACTTGTCAGAGGTGGGGGTCAACATTTTTACTTAGGTACACTGCAACCAAATTAATGAATGTTACTTAAATGTTTGTTTTAATGAAAAATACCTTGCATTGAAGATGAATCTGCTATTTTTCATTAATGAAAGGGTATTGTGTGTAATAAAAAATATATATTAGCAATGAATTTTGCCGTGAGACTTAGGCTTAGGGAAAAAGTAACATTTTTATTTTTTTATATTCCAAATGTATAAAAAGAAATGTACCTGGAATGATCAAATTTGATAATAGGGCGATAGAGTCTGCTATGTGACCTCCTGGGTAGGGTTCACACTGGGCAAAGTTGACGACAGGGTAGGGAACTTTCCTTCCCCCTATGTTCATTCATTGAACCAAGAGGAGTCCCTTCTCCAGAGGTGACGTTGTAAACTTCGGCACTTTCTTCCCCCTTTGACGTTCAAGGACCAAGAGGTGCAAAAGGTGTTTCTTCATCTGTTCTACAATCGGGTTCGCAATTTTCAGACTCTCGTATATCCTTGCTGATCCACACAACACCGTTTCCTGCTGTATCCATTTCAGCCTCCATCCCTTCTTGCGTCCACCGGCTATTTCCAGTTGTGGGATTACAACTCTGCAATAAACACAACACCGTGGGCTTTCAACTCTGTTATTAACACAACACCATGGGTTTTCAACTCTGTTATTAACACAACACCATGTGCAATAAACACAACACCATGGGTGTTGTCTCTGCAATAAACACAACTTTTGACTTTGATATAATATGGCACCGTGGGTTTTTTTACTCTGTAATAAAGACATCACCGTATATATATATATATATATATATATATATATATATATATATATAATATATATATATATATATATATGTATATATATATATATATATATATATATATACATATATATACAGAATATTATATATATATATATATCATGATATATATATATATATATATTATATATACATGTATATATATATATATATATATATATATATATATATATATATATATATCAGTGCAAGTGCACACACCAATCGCCGCATGCGAGTGCGTGGGTGCATCCATGCACACACGCATCGCCCGCGCGCCTATGTGAGCATGCGTGCTGATCTTATATATGGGCCGCGGTGGCCGAATGGTTAGAGCGTCGGACTCCAGACTGTCACGACGGCAATCTGAGTTCGAGGGTTCGAGTCACCGGCCGGCGCGTTATTTCCCTTGGGCAAGGAACTTCACCTCGATTGCCTGCCTAGCCGCTGGGTGACGAAGGCAGCCCAAGTCAGTGCCGGGTAAATAGAGATGGTGACTCGGAAAAAAAAAAAAAAAAAACACCGGGCAGAAGGCAATGGCAAACCACCGCTCTAAATTGCCAAGAGAAATCATGGAAACCCATGATCGTCAAGGCCGCGGTGGCCGAGTGGTTGGAGCGTCGGATTCGGGACTGTCACGACGGCAATCTGAGTTCGAGGGTTCGAGTCACCGGCCGGCGCGTTGTTTCCCTTGGGCAAGGAACTTCACCTCGATTGCCTGCCTAGCCGCTGGGTGACGAAGGCAGCCAATGTCTATGCCGGGTAAATAGAGATGGTGACTCGGAAAAAAAAAAAAAACCACCGGGCAGAAGGCAATGGCAAAGCACCGCTCTAAATTGCCAAGAGAAATCATGGAAACCCATGATCGTCAAGGCCGCGGTGGCCGAGTGGGTTTGGGGTCGGATTCGGGACTGTCACGACGGCAATCTGAGTTCGAGGGTTCGAGTCACCGGCCGGCGCGTTGTTCCCTTGGGCAAGGGGCTTCACCTCGAATGCCTACCTAGCCGCTGGGTGGGCGGGACAGCCCAAGTCAGTGCTGGTCCCAAGCCCGGATAAATAGAGAGAATGATTACCTAAAAGGTACCACCGGCACTCTCCGTGGAAAGGAACTGGGGACCCTACCACGTACTCACTCCAAGAGCATCACAACATGAAAACAGCAATTGAGTATCATGCTGTGACACGCGGCTCAGACATGAACTACCGTTAAAAAAAGAAGATATATATATATATATATATATATATATATATATATATATATATATATATATATTAAGTTTTATAATATATATATATATATTATATACATATATATACATAATTATACATATATATATAATATATATATAATATTATATAATATATATATATATAGATCATGTTTTTATATATAGATATATATATATATATATATATATATATATATATGATATAATATATATCTATATATATATAATGTAAAATTATATATATATATATATATATAAAATATATATATTATATAATATATGATATATATATATATTATATATATTATATCTATATATACATATATATATATATTATATGAATTATATTATATTTATATAATATATTATATATATATATATATATTATATATTATATATATATAATATATATAATAATATATAATATATATAATCTTTATATTATTATATATACAATATATAATTTTACTATATATAGATTATATTATCTATTATATATATATATATATATATATATATATTTTATATATATTATATATCTCCTTATAAATTTTCTATATATATATAAAATATCTATATATATATATATATCTATATATATCATATTTATATATATGTATATATTATATATTCCAAATATAATTTTTTTTTTTTATGTATTATCATTTTATATATATATATATATAATTTTTTTATTATTCTTGGTATCTACTGTTCCATTCTGTCTATATATGCTCTTACTATTCTATCATATATTTCTATTATTTAATCATATTCTATTATTATTATATTATTTAGTTTATACTCTTCTTACTCATGTCTCCGTGTCCACTATCTAATTCCTGTTCATCTTATCTCTTATATCTATTTCTATTTCTTTCAATAATCTCTTCCTTTTACGGTTGTTCTTTTTACCGGCCCTTGGTCCCGCACTGACTTCTCCCCCAGCTGGTTAATTTGTTTTGAGCTCTTGCCCGGGCAAAGGGGGGGTCGCCCTCCTGTTGCCGTGGAGGCCGTGGAAACCTGGGAGCCCCATTTTCCGGGGGGGGCGATATTGGGTTCCTTTGGTAAATCTCTCATTACCGCTTGACCGGGCTGGCTTCCCTCACCGGCGGGGCATCGGAACCCTTCCCAAGGCAAACCCCGCCTGACCCATCATAATTCTCGGTCCTTTGACGCTCCACCTCGCCCGGTTGGTTTTTTTTTTTGCATTAGACGCTTTCCATGCCTGCCCGGGTTTTTTTATTTTTCGCGGTGGCCTTCCCCAACCCTGACTAAAAAATTGGGCCCCCGCCTTCCGGGGCACCCAACCCCGGGTAATGCAGGGCCAATCGGTTAGATTCCTTGCAAGGGGTTTGCGCCGCCGTGT
>NC_051426.1:18915381-18917881 GCF_015228065.2 Penaeus monodon
AATTACTGTAACTGCATTGGGTTTGGTGCGCAGACGACGCTGGACGAAAATTTGAAAAGCGGTCGGTAATATGTTGCCATGGCCCCATTCGATTTCCTTTGCGGCCGGAACAATGCTCGCACACAGGCACAGGAGCCCAAACCCGCTCTTAAATAAACATCATGCACTTCTGTCGAACAGGAAATACTTGCTAGATAACAGTATTCTTCTGTGAACTAATACTGCGCCTTTGCCACGGTAGCCGACACATAAGCATTCTCTTTTGGGAAAGGGGTTTTTGTCTGTGAATATATCTTTCATTAGTGTATTGGTTCTTTTAAACGGCATGAAGTCAATAAAAATTTTCATGGATTTTTTGCCTCTGCAGCGATGCACGCATGTATCTCCTTGAACATCGGGGAAAATAGACACTTACCGCACCATAGCTGACCTGGAGGGCACTAAATTGTAAAAGACTATGCAGATTCAGAAAGAGAGCAAACGTTATCCAAACCATTATCGCGAATGGCGCTGGTCAATACAAAGAACAACAAGGGAGTTGCGAGAAAAATTAAATCTCCAGGAATACCACTAAAGCATCACCGGTGCTCTCTTTGTGCCTGTCTCCCCCCCTCTTCTCTTTTCTTCTTTGGACCATCCTCTTCCTCTTCTACACCAATCTCTCCCTCCTCCTTCTTTCTCTTTTTCTCTATATATCTATCTATCTATCTATCTATTTCTCTACTATGCATATAAATATATATATACAATATATATATATTATATAAAATTATATATATATATATATATTATATATATATATATATATATTCAATCTATCTATCTGTCTGTCTGTCTGTCCATCTTCCTATCTCTCTCTCTTCTCGCTACTTTTCCTTGCTTCCTTCTCTTTTTTCCTTTTATTCGTTTTCATCTGTCTGTCTGTGTTCCCCTTCACTTTGCCGTCCTATCGACGCACGAATTTGAAGGGAAAAAGAAAGTCGATCCCCAGACCTGGAACACGATTCGGTTATCTGCATTCGCCTCTTGAGTGGATCACGTTCTCCCCTTTGTGTTGGCTAATTGGCTTCGATAGAATAAGTGACGTGGTAGTGTAACGTTAATTCTTCCATTTGGACTTGTTGGAAGGATTATTTTTTTGTCTTTGACAGTATTGAATACGTTTTTCACAGCTAGGAGCGTCTTTGAGTGCACCTACCTTAATTTCTATGGGAATAAACATGAAAGCTTATATACATGGTTGATATCATGGAAGCTTGGCCACAATTAAAAAACTTAAACAGCCAGGTTCTTGTCTTTTCAGGTTGTTAAGTTATCCAGCAAGGCATTCTTCTGAGCCCCCTTGACACCTGCCCTGCTCAGGTGTGCGACGTCATGCGCAAGTGCTGGTCTTCCGACCCGCACGACCGCCCCAAGTTCCCCGAGATCCTCGCGCAGCTCAAAAATATCATGCTCAGCCAGAAGGGTGGAACGCCGCCCCCCACGCCTCCCCCAATCGCCTCCTCCATAACCTACAGCGAGCTCTGCATGCGGGACGAGAGTGGGCTCCAGCTGGACGCCGATCAGTACCTTATGCCGAAGAAGCCTGAGTATAGGGAGTACCTTACGGTGTTTGAGTGAAGTGTGAGCGCCTTTTCATGATCCCTTGAGTACAGACAATGTGTCAAGACCATTTCAGAATTCAAGGCACTTGTACTTGAATGTGCGAAACAACAACAATACTCTTTGATAATATTTAGTGACAATTTGTAAAAGTCCCGTAGAAGATTTCTGCCCATGACCGCACCTACCAGCTTCGACCACGAGCCGCCGCAGGACACTGCAAAGCCTCACACTATTAGTTTGCCAAACATCCGAGATACTGACCCCTTTAATTCTACTTACCAAAGTAGCATTATGTAGCGTATTTGTAGCTCACCATGAAAAAATTTACGTTTCTTTTTACATACATCCGTCCTATTTCAATGCTTTTATTTTCTCGTAGTGTATTCAAAATGGAACCAGTCCACCGAAAATTTTCTTGTTGTGTTTACATATTATGGAGAATGAAGTTGACGATTCATCCGAAAACTTCAGTGTATTCTGATGATGTATCTCCGAGAGACATTTACTAATTATGGCTCATATATGGAGACAGACACACTTGGTATACGGTTGACCGACAACATTCCTTTATTTAACAGAAGATAGAAAATGTGTTTGCTCATTTCCTACTTTGTACCCTTTATTCCCTTTGCTCTGTTTAATAGAGGAACAAATAAATGATAGGTTACCACTAGTCGTTGCAAAAATATATGTTCTCGCACTTTATGATTTTATTTATAAATCATAGGACAGAGGGAGACGGCCAGAGGGAGGTGCGAAAGATAGAGGCGGAGAGAGATAGAGACGGAGAGGATAGAAGAGAGGATAGGAAGAGAGACGAGGAAGAGAGAGAGAGAGAGAGATGAGAGAGAGAGGAGGGGAGAGAGAGAGAGAGAGAGAGAGAGAGAGAGAGAGA
>NC_051426.1:18922881-18945729 GCF_015228065.2 Penaeus monodon
ACGGTCGTTCATGGCACACCATAGCAGAAAGTAGGCAAAATTAAAGTGATTATCATAATCAATGATCGAAACTGGAAATTATTAACCGACTCTAATGATATCTAACAGGTACATGGTGTCTCTCCCCCACCCCTCCTCTCCAATACAGGCGACTGGACAGAACAAACTCACCTTATGTGTCACAACAAAAAGTAGGTTAATGACCTCTGAAAGTGATTAACGTAATCAATGGCCATAACCTGAATCAATAACTATAGTTAATGATGTCTAACACACACACACCCCACACGCACACCAGGAGGACTCCCCTCCCCTCCTCTCTGAAACAATATGCCTGGTACCCCAGATGATCCTTCCCTCCCCCCACCCCACCCCTCCAACCCCACCCCGTCAGCACCCCCTCTCCCATACCCTCCCACCCCAGCGCCGAAATATTCATCATGTTTAAATTTGTACCTGGATCGATAATTGACCCTGTTACACACACGAGTGACCACCCCTCCTAATGAATGAGACTATCATAATCCAACCTGATGCCAGGTGTCACAGATGACCCACCTCCATCCCCACCCTTCCCACCCCACCCGGCAATATTCATCGTGTTTGAACTTGTACCTGGATCGATAATTGACCCTGTTACAGATGAGTGACCACCCCTCCTAATGAATGAAATTACGAGAACAAACATTAGGTTAATTATTGGACCTTATTGGCCCAATGCGATTAAAAAAAATTCTGCGATAAAGCATCTGCACACATGAAGGGCTCCTCTCCTCCCCTCCTCTCTAAAGCAATAATAAGAATAAGATTAAGAGGAAGAAGAAGCACACAAACAAACAAACATGCATCCAGCTGCTGACATAGGCAAAGGTCCTGATACCAGGTGCTACAGATGACCCTCCCCCCATCTCGCACCGCAATATACTTCATGTTTGAACTTGTAACTGACTCGAGAAATGACCGTGTTACAGACGAGTGTTCACCCCTCATAACCAATAACAAATAACTGCGCAAGGGAAAGAACCCTTCCACCCTCCCCCCCCACACCCACCCCATCAGGCCAACTGCGGGAAAGGGATAGGAGTCAGACCAGGTAATGACCAAATTCAAGAAGTTGACCCGAGAACAAGTGACGCCTCCAGCCTTTCCTACCACCCCTGCCATACATTTATTCATACCCCAATACAAGCAATAATACTAAGAAAAGAAGAAGCAAACAAACAGTCACAAGTCTGCTTATGGAAATAATACAGCCCTGCACTGAAGTGTTACAGGTGAGTGATCACATCTAGAGTAATGAGCGTGACATGATCAACAACCGTGACGGGAAAGGGAGTTCCCCTTCCCTCCCATCCTCACCCCTACCTTCACCCAAACACAGAGTGTTCACCCACGTGTCGTCGAAAGAGGGTAAAATTAGTATTCTCAGCTAGTCTCAGGATGCGATACGGGTTAAGCATATTAATCTGAAGGGATCATTGGTATTGATCCGATAATTACATTTAGCCTTCCAACATGTCTTGACATATAGTTTACCTTAAATCGCCAAAGCATCCCATAATAAGAATTCATTGCAGCCAAAAGGCTTATAAAATTAGTTGCTTTATTACTGTCTTCAAATATACCTTTAGTACAAAAAAAAAAAAAAAAAAAAAACAGACACAAACACAAATCATATCGGTCGAGTTCCATATAACGACGATGATAACACAACCACCTCTTCTTGCTCAGAGGTAATGACATGTTATACTAGTCGTTCTTACATCCCAAAGGCATCTTCATAATAAAAAAACAGTTCATTGAAAAAGGGTCATGAAACTCTAGTTGTACTCAATATGCCTTTATTATGACTCTCAAGCTTACACATACACAGGTCCTAAGAGACAATAACACAAATAAAAGAAAAATAACAGGCTTAATTTTCTGTGTAAATGTAAATTACCGATTACCACTATTTCACATGTTTGCGCGTTTCATGCTTATAAAACTAACAGGATAATTACCTAATAGACTGAAAAGTCGCCAGTTTTATTCTATTTAGAGAGCCTTAATAGGGTTTTCAAGGGATCTGTGCCAGGTCAAAGGTGTGTTTCCCCCTCATATTTACTCCTGAACACCTAATTATCTACTAAGTAGTGTCACTACCTGCCCCACGTGTCGACTCTGCTATGTTTTGCTAATTAAACTCAACGGGCAAGACAATGTTCCTGCCCCATGTCTTGATTTTTTACAATCTACAATGCAACTTAGGAAATGTGTTCAGCTTTCCCTTAAGGCTCATGTGTATAACTATATACAGACGGGCACATCTTTCCATGAGAGGTTACATACCAATACATCCTCCGTTTTATGATGATATACGAAAGAGACAAATCAGCACAGGTGTATAGCTTTTCAGTAATTCACTCTTGTCTACGAAATTGTCTATAGTACCTGCCCACAAGTATATAGGAAGAAAAGAACGATATAACGGTAACAAATATTGTCGGTTAGTATAGTTTCATTTATCTAGCAAACATGCTTTTCTTGTCTCCTACAAGAACGGGAATAATATTGCAAAAGGACACACATAATCTTGCTAACGGGCATAAGTTAACCAAACTTTCTCGATTTCCCCGCCATTGTCTTTCTCGTCTGTTTACAAACATGCGGTAAGAGACGGAGGCTAGATGAGCTGTTGTCTTTCAGAGACAGTCATCACACCGTCAGACTACAGTGATTTACTTTATCGGGAAACGCGCATTCAGACACCACTTTTTAAGTAATACATGCATATATTTTCTTAAATCTTCTTTTACAAAAAGAGGAATATCTTTACGTCGGCACTGAATAAAACTTGCTACGCAACCTCTTCAATATTTTCTGATTGACTTAATATACAATCATGCCAAATGAAGAAAATTATTTCACTATGCCACTATATTACAGTTGTTGTAGTGGCGAAAACAGTTAAAGACCCATATAAACTATTTTTACCTTCAAAAATCAAAACACTTATACAAAATAGGCTTTGCCTAATTGTTAACACATTTCCGCAAGTACAATAAGAATAAGAATAAGAGAAGACACACAAACAAACAAACATGCATCCAGCTGCTGAAATATGCCAAGGCCCCAATATCAGGTGCTACAGATGACCCCCACCCAAATCGCACCGCAATATTCATCATGTTTGAACTTGTAACTGACTCGGCAAATGGCAAACCCCTCATAATCAGTAACAAATAACTGAGGAAGGGAAAGAACCCTACCCATCCCCACACCCACCTCATCAGGCCAACCGCAGGACGGATTAAAGTCAGGCCAGGTAATGACCAAATTCAAGGTGTTGACCCAGGTGAACAGGTGATCCCTCCTTCCCTTCCAACCGCCCCTGCCCCACATTCCTCCATACCTCATTACAAAGCAGCAATAGTAAGAAAAAGAAGCAAACAAACAAATCACCAGTCACAAGTCCTGTCTAAGGAGATAATACAGCCCTGCACTGAAGTGTTACAGGTGAGTGATCACACCTATAGCTAATGAGCGTGACATGATCAATAACCGTGACAGGGAGAGGGAGTTCCCCTTCCCTCCCATCCTCACCCCTACCTCTCACCCAGACACAGTGTGCTCACCCACACCTCAGTCTCAGGATGCGAGACAGGTCAAGGATATTATTCTGAAAGGGATCATTGGTATTGACCCGATAACAAAATTTAGCCTTCCGACATGTCTTGACACGTAGCTTAACTTAAATCGTTAAAACATCCCAATAATAAGAGTCCGTTGCAGCCAAAAGGATTATAAAATTCATTGCTGTACTCAATATGCCTTTATTATTGTCTTCAAACATACCTTTAGTACATACAAACAGACACAAACACAAATTATATCGGTCGAGTTCCATATAACGACGATGACAATACTAACGATGATAATGTTACCTTTATCCACTCTACTCCTAATTATGGATGCCATATCTACTCCTCTGCCACTACCTCCCTTCTTTCTCATCTTCATACAATACACCACTGCGGTCTTTGCTTAACCCTAGGTGCATTCTGCTTCTCTCCAGTTGACAGCTTGTACACTGAATTAGGCATGCCATCTCTCTCTCGACGCTGTACCATTCTCTCTCTTCAGTGTTATTCCTGCTTCCACTAACTTTCCCTCACCTCGATTCCTGCTTCCTACCCTTGCTTATTATTCATGTTTACCTACTCCTTTCTCCATTAGCATGGATCTTCTCCTCTCCCATTCCCCTTTCCCCATCTCCGACATTTGTTTTCTGTCCATTCTGCTCCTCACCGCTGTATTTGTTCCTCTGTTTTCCCTGACAACAAAAACCAGATATCCCCCCTTCCGTCCTTCTCACCCATCTCCTTGACCATGTCTGCACTCTTTCCTCCAGTATCCATGTTTACACTTGATGGCTCCATCTACATCTGGCTTCACAGTAACCTTTCCAACTCACATATCTAGATACCCACTCCTCCTGAATCCAGTCTCCTTACTAAAGAACTGTCGCATGTAATGATCCAGTCAGCCTACTTCACATGCAAAAATAAAATCATATAGATGACAAAAAAAAGTATAGGGCCTGTTAATTATGTGTCTTGTACATTCCCTGTGAAGGATCAGCAGCTCGCTGATGGTAGCGGGAAGTGAAGAGGATTCCAACAAGAATAAAACCTGAAAATCTATGCTAACCTCATGTTAAACCTTTGTGTAGACTGTCTTCATAAATGTTCAGCACGCCCATCTTCACAGTGCAGATCGTGTATGTGAAATGTAAAATGAATGCCATGATGATAAGTTATTATTAGCGATCTATATTCCCTAAGATCAAAGTAATAATATCCAACTTAGTCTATAAACAAATATTCAGTGTAGTTTGCGAAGATCACTGCAAAAGTTCGTTACACACCATGTAGGCCGTTTGTTAATATTTGCAGGCTCCGCAAAGTAATTATCATTATGCTGTTCATCAATAACCAAAAGTTTATACAAATATATATAAAGAACTAATTATGTTAAAGAATGTATATGTATATGGGCCACTGTATGGCTGTAATTTGGATGAGTTTTCGGAAATATTCTTATGATAAAATTCAGTTTCAAACATCTCTTGAAGTTCTTTTACAGGCCTAACAATCCACATATGTAAATTATAACTCCTCCACCACATTCTTTACTTAACTTTTGTATGCTATGGCTGTGGAAAACCTCGTAAGCCAAGATGAATCGGGGTGGGGGGGTGGGGGGATGGGGGGGAAGAACACAAAAAGCTGAGCAGCACGTTTATTGCCTGTCAGCGATGGAGTCTCACTAACTCCGTGCTGACCTTTCACCTGGCCGCCTTTTTCTTCGCAGCTCACCTGAGCATCTTATAGGAACATGTCTTGTGGTTGAGAAATAGTTAATACGAAGGGTAGACAGAAAGATAGAAGGTGTCGAATGCATACGGTAATGAATACCATCAGGCCTTCATGGGCACAACTCTAAGGCACTGTGAAATTCGGAGGAAGAAAAAGGAGCACTTTAGGACTCAAGCAGAGGACAGGGTGAAGGGGATGGGGGTGCATTCTCTGATGGTCTTAATGGAAGAGAAATGTGGAGAAAGGTGAGAGCCACTACTGACCTCGCTGAAATAATCACCCAGTTCCTTAGCGACTTGGAGACGATCAGAGATGAGAGTATCTCGAATAAGGGGGATGGAGGAATGTTTGCCTGATAGTTTATGGATACAATGCCAGACAGCTGAAATAGATGTAGATGTAATTATGGAAATCTAATTTTACCAGCTAGTTGTTTTACTGTTCTGGAATGTACGGCAGACAGGTGGATGCTCTTTTAAGGAAATAAGGGCTGATAGTTGATTAGGGTTGCCTCACTTGAAATGCTAACTGTTCCAGGCTGTGTTTTAAGCAAAGCATTTTGGTGCAATCAGAATTATATCATAGAACACACTTGGAGGTATAAGGTTTTGAGGTCTGGGGAATGGCAGCACTTAGGGCTGTAACTGTGAAATACTGTAGCATATCTGAAATAGACGAGAATGGGAATGGATGGCTAAGAATATTAGAGAGTCAAGTAAAAGTATGCCTTTCCTGAGGGTTTCCTGCTCACTCACCGCATTAGTCTGTTTAAGAATGACTTCTTTCACCACACACAGAAACTTCTATTTTAATTTTGACAACATGCAATCTAATACTTTTATCCATCCACTTCTTCAGCTTCTTCTAAAAAGAAACATTTGTGTAGCAATTGGCTTAGAATATCCATAAAGTAAACAATCTTCTACAATGATGTTATCTCTCTTGTGATAATTAAAATATTATTTTAATTTAGATTTCATTGAACACTTAAACACACACAGTCACTCTTGTCTACTAGTTTGTTTGTTTTTCTCACTTCCTCGATGACTTCTGCTGTTCATATTTCTAAGTGGTTCACCGACGAGTTTCTATATCTTCTTATATTTTGGTTTTAACCATTCTACCCTTTGCTTGTACCAGCAAACTGTTATTGTTATTCCTGGAAAGCAAATATATCGTCTCTGAAAAAGAGAGTAACATATTTACAGTTATCAAAAGGTTTATATCACTGAGTATTACATATAAAGGATTAGGCTCTTATATCTGATGATTTAAGCATATACCAGATACTATTGCATATAAACAAAAAAGGAGCAACAGGTCTTAGTTTTCATTTTGAATAATCATGTTTTTACTAGTATTATTTCATTTTTTATCATGACAAATATCAATACATGTTTTTCAAATACAAATACTAATGTTGACCATCAACCTTTTGCTGTGCAGATGTTGGTCGAGTTTTCCTCCAATGATCTATGCACTCTGGATTATTTTATTTTATTTATTTATTTATTTATTTGTTTGTTTATTTTTTACTGATAGAAAGAAGAAATTAAAGAAATTAATATATTCAAACTAATTTGACACAACTAAAATGAACATATAACACAAATAAATATCTAATGATATAGTTAGAAATCCCGATAAAGATGCTTATATTAACATAATCTGGATGTCGTAAAAGTGCAAATTACGGTGTGCAGTGCTATCACAAGATGGGCTGGTAGGGTGGCACTGGTAGTGCCAGCACTATACAGTGGCAGCTGCGCCTTGCATCTCTCCCTCTTGAACAGTAATATCATCCATTTTGTATTAATATCATTCATTGTGCTATACCAAGGAATATCCATACAAGTCTTTGAAAATCTTTGAAAAGGTATATGCAGCATAGAACTTCTTTCATACATTTAGAGTCAAACTACAACTAATATGACAAAATCTTTTCGTAGTACACGAAATTTGTAATCACCACATGTAAGGCTTCAGGAGAAAACTTATTGGATATGTTTATTGCTGTGGAATGTATCATGCATGGAGAATCGGGATTTATATACAACCTGGCCTCAAAATGTCTTAACGTAATTTGTAGGTGTTACTCAGTTGCTGGGAGGTCTTCCTAAACAAATCCGGCCTGTTGACAATTGCCACTATGCTTGAGGTCTGTAAAATTATTTCCTTTGGTCTAGCCTTAGTGTGAATTTCAAAAGTACCGAGTTTTTGGAACGCGGTCAGTTGACTTGTCTCAGAACATCTGTCCTCTACTCAGAAAGGACAATACTATCAACCCATCATTAGACATAAACAACCCATAGTCCTTGCCGTCTCCAGAATATGGCTAAAACATTTGAATGATCCTCTAAGACTGACAAGGTTATGTAGTGCGGAATTAAATGAGCATACAGACCATTTTCAATAAGAATTCGATTGCCATACATTACTTAACTTATTTTATTCTAGACTCAACATCACTTGAAACAGAGAATATAACTGTTCTGCAATAAAATTATGAAGTTTGTACAAGCAATGGTTCTCTTAATAATAATAATAATTGCCAAATAAGAGGATTGCATCAAGCATTTCCCATGACCTCTGGCAAAAGATGCTTTTTGATCCGATAGAGGCCAACATCTCACCACCTAGAAAACTCTTGCAAGGTAGAGCTTGGACTGGTTCTTTCTATGGCAACAAATCACCAAGGAGGTCTGTTAGCGTTATCTTTTCAGCATTTGACTGAGGTGTTTTTCCACTTGACATAGTACATTTACTCAAAAGTGAATGTCAATTTACTACTTAATGTATTCCCTTTCTGTACAAATGGACACAAAGGTAAACTTTATCGGCCATGGCTTGATTGCTGCTTCATATTTACAATACAGATATAGATATATATATAGATATAGATGTATTATATATTGGCTGATGGAATTCTTTGGACGCCCCCACCATCTTTGAGTCTATTCATAAACACACACCGTGACCTCATACGGAGAGGTCGTGTGGTGCCCGTGCTCCGGTGCCCTCGTCTTGCGCCATATACTTACACACGAACCTCTTGCGTCATATACAAGAAAGTTGTACAAGGAGTTCATGAACATTTGGTGCTCATATAATCCGCAAGTCAGTGACATGACAATAGTGATGTGATAATAGTTATGCTTGTACGAGAATTTGAAATAATTCCTCTACCGAGTGCCAAGTACTGCTGTGATAACCGTTAGAGTTGAATGCCCCGTTGTCCCGAGCGCTATATATCACCTGTCACGAGGCGGGCGAGCCGGGTGGGCAAGGCGCTGCGGTCACCCCCACGATGGGGGGAAACCGCAATGTAAACACTGAGGGGGAGGACGCGGTGGATAACTGTCCCACCCCTCCCGCGGCTGAAGAATGCGCTTCATCCTGTAGTTCAGTGGATAGTCCTACTGAATCCATTGCCATGCAACAGGCATGCACTGAAGGTGATCCCGACGCCCTGATGGCGACGCTGAAGGAGGAAGTGACTGCTTCACATTAGTGAAGTCGAAAACAAAGAAAAAAAGAAAGCTCGACAATGCCAGTAAGACACCACTGGCACCAAAGAAGAATATCTCGGGCCGCAAAGCTGACATACTCTCTGAACTGAAGACAATGCCCCCCCTCCCTCCCCAGGCGACAGCCGAGGCAACCGTCCCTCACCCTCAGGCAGAGACGACCGCAGGACTGGCGGGGGAATCCCCGCAAAACCATGTGACAGAAGTGACGTCACGCCAGCTGACCAAGGCGACGTAAATGTGCTTGAACTTCTAAAGGAAATGAAAGCTCTGAAAGCTCAAAACAATAACTTAATTAATGAAATAACGTCGCTGAAGCAGGAAATGGAAAAAATAAAAAGTGACTGTCATTGTCGTGATACTAGTGCTACCATTAGTGATAAAGAACGAGCGAGGAGAATCGATGTCAGACCGCCAGTGTTGATAACCAGAGTGGGCGTGTCAGCGCTGACAGCAGCCACGAACAAATCAGGATCCCTGTGACGTCGAGTCCAGTGATGCAACCAGCCCCTTAGGTGCATCTGACACAACAACGGAAGGGGCTGTGCTGAGAAGTGGAACAAAGCTAAGACCAAATGTTTGAAATGGTTAAAAGTAATTTTCAGTCCACGACTACCATCTGTAATGAAATCCATAATCATAAAGTTATATGTTTCTTATGTGAATCTATAATTCGTAATATTAGAGGATATAACAGCATGAAGTACAGGTTGCCTACTAAAACACTATTCACATATGGATAAACGCACAATCAAATTCATATCAAGGAATATGCATAGCATTAAGCCTAGGCTAAATGATCTAGAATTTTACATCTCTAAATATAATATTGATGTTATATGCGTGCAAGAACCTTTTGCTGCCGCTGCTAAGATGAAAATAGCACCTGCACTTAAGGGATATTATTCATATGTGAATATGAATAATATGAATATTATTCATATGTAAATCCATGACTGGATTGTTGACATATGTGAAGGTGACACTGCCACATAAATTAGTTAAAAAATCCGAGAACACTGATGTTCAATTTTATCATCTAAATATCCAGACTGCCTCTGGGTATTTTTCACTGTATAATCTATATGCCAGATACTCTAAATTTCTGGCTAGTTCTCTCCCCAATTTTCACAACCAAGGCACGTTATGCATGGGCGACTTCAGTGCAAGGCATCCACACTTTGGAGACAACCAGCGTAATAGTAATGGGGAAGAATTCAAGCATTTCATCAATAGTAGATCACTGACAGTATAAGACACAGAAGCAGAGACTCATTTGGGAGGTGGCAGGTTAGACTACGTATTTGGCAAAAATTCAGTTCATGGTAATGCCTGTACTTCACTGGTACAAGAGTTAGTTAGTGACCACTTTGCAATCCTAACAGACTATACTGTAGACAGCGACTCAGCCCCTAAATCACCTAGGCTCAGAATAATTATCCCACCGGGCCTGGAGCATCACTTCAAGGCACAGGTCTATGACTGGTATAACACCTATGAAATAACAACTGTTGAAAATTTTTCTCAGGATTTAATCAAAGTTGTCACTGACTACTATAACACATGGGTCTGTTCACGAAAACTCTCGAAAAAAAAGAGGCCCCAAGGCCTCCCATGCACCGGGGTGGATCAATGACCCTATTCTGGCCAAGGAACATAAACGGGTCCAGGAACTTGCTAATTGTTATAAAGATAGTAAGACGACAGATAATCTTCTGCAGTTTCTTAAAGCCAACAAGGAATTCAGGGAATTAGAAGCTCAGATTCGTAGTAAACACTGGGAACAATTTCTGCAAGGTATCAATAGTCAAACCTCTGTGGCTGACATGTGGAGAAAAATTAATAGGTTGACAGGTAAAACTCTCACAACACCGCAGTTCCACAGTTCACAAGAGCAGGCTAATATGCTGCTAGAGCAGTGGGCCGGGAATTCTCAGCTAAACTCACTCCCACAAGGGATAAAAGATCAACTAGACAAGTTGAAAATAGATAGGAACTTTAATATAGCAGTAGCCTGTGCTGCTATTGACCCCTCCGACTTTGCCGAAATAACCGAGTGGGAACTAAGTAATGCCCTTTTGAAAGGTAAGGCAACCGCCCCCGGCGAAGATTCGCCACATTGCTCAGGTACCAGGCAACCCACTTTTGCACCTGTATAGACTCAGCCTATCACAAGGAATCATCCCAAGTTCCTGGACTAAAAGCTTAATCATTCCCATACCTAAACCTAATACTGACAAATACAGGCCCATTTCCTTGACCTCCTGTCTGTGCAGAGTACTTGAGAGGATAATACTGAACAGGCTTATGTATTGCAAAAATGCTAAGTTATCCCCCAGACTGTATGGATTTCTCCCAGGGCATAGCAGTCAGCACTGTTTTGCAGAATACTTAACAAACACAAACCCAGGCATGCAAACCGTATTTCTTGATCTTAAATCTGCCTTTGATATTGCAAACAGAGAAATAATTCTTGAGCAACTAGCTACTTTTGGTATTCAGTGAAAACTGTTAACATGGATTCACATGTATCTATCGAATCGGTCGGCTCAGGTTCTAGCTACTAGCTACTTTTGGTATTCAGGGAAAACTGTTAACATGGATTCACATGTATCTATCGAATCGGTTGGCTCAGGGGCATTAAGAGTACTCATACAAATGTATTTGAACTCGGCACACCTCAGGGAGGTGTACTTAGCCCCATGCTATTTAACATCTTAATGCATAGATTACTAGGCGATATACCACTTGAGGGCAATGACTCCATTATTTGTTATGCCGATGATATTTGCATTAAATCCTCATCCGAGGAAAGAATGCAAGAGATTATAGATATACTCTCAGCAAGGGCTATTGAGTGTGGATTTATAATTTCGACTGAAAAAAAACAAGGCTCTTAACCCTAAGACAATCCCTCTGCTAAGGTTTCATATAAATGACACTGAGCTAGATCTCTGCCATCAATACAAATACCTTGGGGTGATTGTCAATGATGCAGAGTTCATCAGAAACCTGAAGAAAAGGCTGTGGGAGCGGCTGAAGCCACTTAGGACACTTGTTGGCAAAGACCATGGTATCAATGTCAATATTGCAAGACTTTTACTTGTCATACATACGGTCAGTTATGTATTATTATGCATTGCACCTAGTGTTATTCAAGGAATCAGAGTCCTTCGTGGTGCCCCTAGAACAACAAGAATTGTGAATATGAGAACCGAACTAAACTTACCCTCTGTTTACGAAAGAATATTATATATAAATACCACATTTGGTGTCAAATCAATTAGAGAACCCCTCCATTGTACAGAGTTCCAAAGACAACTAAAACACAGAACAGAGGAGCTAACTTTGCATGACAACACCGATTCATACTCAAATCCATAGATACAAGTAACATGTAAACACTTATCTAAGCTGAACATACCAATAACTAAGACCCTACATGGACGTTCTGTACCACCGTGGAAAATGTCGGACCTAAGTGTATATTATACGACTGCCCCCATCTTGAAACTCTATCCAATGCATATAAATGCTACACTGACGGGTCCTTGCAGTCTGGGAGTAGAGCAGGATATGTTTTTTGTTGTATATAAAAACAATATCTTGAAGCACCAGGATTGTAGGAGGGTTCATGACTGGGCTAGCACTACACAAACTGAGTTGGCAGGAATACTCATGGCCACCGAATTTCTATTGAATCAAGGCTCGGGGGTAATATTCTGTGATTCACAGAGTGCTCTCCAGGCTCTGAACACTCTAGACAAAGGTGCAGTTAATATCGCAAATGACATCAGGATAAACGTGTATCGTGCAAAAGACATGATATACGTTTTGTGTGGATTTCATCGCATGTTGGAATCCCCAGGCATGATCATGCTGATCGCCTGACAAAGTCAGCATGTGACAAGCAAAGTGTGGATATAGATCTTGGGGTACCTATTTCTAGGATTTTATACAGCATTAAATCTTCCTTTAATTGATTAATTGATTAATTCTCAACGCCCTGTGTGTGTGTGTGTGTGTGTGTGTGTGTGTGTGTGTGTGTGTGTGTGTGTGTGTGTGTGTGTGTGTGTGTGTGTGTGTGTGTGTGTGTGAGAGAAAGAGAAAGGAGAGGAAGAGAGAGAGAGAGAGAGAGAGAGAGAGAGAGAGAGAGAGAGAGAGAGAGAAAGAGAGAGAGAGAGAGAAAGAGAGAGAGAGAGAGAAAGAGAGAGAGAGAAAGAGAAAGATACATATATATATATATATATATATATATATATATATATATATATATATCATAAATATATATTTAGATATATGCATATTTGAAATATGTGTGTATATGTCTAAGCAAACATTATACAGTGTTTAAGTGAGCGCGTAAAAGACCGAAAAAACATATCAGTGAAAATCTTTACGCAAATATTGTGCGAGTAGCCGGCGGGGCGGGTATGGGAGGAAGCGGAGGTGAAGCACAACAGAGCGAGTGCGAGAAAACATGCGAAGGAGGAAACCATAACAATAAGAAGGCTGCAACAACTCACAACGCTCCAAACAGCCTAAGTGGGTCGATGACCCTACAAAAAGCGAGTTCAGAAGATTTTTGATATCTACAACCAGGACAATACCCGTGATAACCTTATTCAGTTTCTTAAGGCAAACAAAAACCTACAGGAATTAAAAACTCATTTCAGAAATGAAAACTTTGAACAGTTCCTACAAAGCATTAACAATATCATCTCAATGTTGTAGGTCTGGAAAATAAATAATCGACCCTTAGGCAAACCATCTAACACCCATAGTCCTCTTGCACAAGCAGATATGCTCCTTAGTCAATGGGCTGGAGCATCCAAATTGAGCTCACTTCCCACAAATATTCAGGTTCACCTTTGTCAATCTAAAATTGTATGTAAATTTGCCACTGAGATTGGATGTTCTGATACCGATTACCTATGGTCTTCTCTGCCTTATAGCTCAGGTACCTGGTAATCCCCTTTTGCACCTTTACAGGTTAAGTTTGTCACAAGGTATTCTGCCTGGCCCGTGGACGCGCAGTTTATTCATCCCTATACCGAAATCAAACACTGATAAATACCGACCAATTTCATTAACCTCATGTGCATGCAGAGTTGTAGACAGGATAATTTTGAAGAGACTCAGATACATGTTACAAGGTAAATTATCTCACAGACTGTATGGATTTCTATCGGAATGTAGCACAAAACATTGCTTTGCAGAGTACTTTTCACACTCTAATCCAGGGAAGCACACTGTTTTACTTGACCTTATATCAGCTTTTGACACTGCAAACAGAGAAGTTACCCTAGAACATTTAGTAAGCTTTAGCATAGGGGGTAAGATATTGAGCTGGATTAGAATGTATCTTTCGAACAGATCTGCAAGTGTCTTGTTCAGGGAAGTGAGAAGTTCCACTTCACATCTGTGGCCGCCGAAGAACGCCTATGATTTGTAAATGGGTGTGGGGTGACTGATACCACTGCGTAGCACTCGCTTAAGGTTTATTCAGTAGCGGTCAAACCTGTTAATTAATACATCGATTATAGGAATGCGTGCATACAATACATAAAACCACTAATAACAATATATATTAGATTATAAGATAAAGAACTTCCTACAATACTGGATACATACGCATTGCGGGAACAGTCAGAATATCAGCTGATTCCAGTATGCTATGGGCGTCTTGACGGCACGGAGGTTCTCCTCGAACTGCCCTCACCCTTTAAACATACAAATGCTACGACGTCAAGTAACATTCTACTTCATATGTTATACATTAGTTGGGTCACGACCCCACTATTTCCAGCATCGATCACATGAAGAGCCACCATCACTTCCTAGGGGACGACCCCTCACACAAACAAGTTCTGACAGGTCAGCTCTTATGGCTGATACGGACCATGTGTTGACCCGGCGGTCACAGCCGACTAGGCCTCCTCGAGGAGGTTGTGACACAGAAGATGAATTTTATACAATACAGCCTCTCCGATTGCAGTGTTACAGAATAAGTGATATACAGAATATATGATACACCATAATATGAAGTATGTGATATACCAGCGGCGGCTACACTCCCCCCTTTGCTCCACTGTGGAGCAACCAAATAATCCCGGGTTAGGATAATGATACTTCTAAGAGGCATAACTTCACTATGGGTCTGATGAGGATTCCAGAACTAGTCCGGACTTTGGTCTTTCTCACGAGTCTATCTTCACCGGCTATAGCCTCTGTCACCCTCCCTAGCCCCCACTGATTCCTGGGAGTATGTCGTTCGACAATGAGGACAAGGTCTCCTTCCTGAAGATTTCTGGATGGCTTCAACTGTTTCTGTCTCATCCTCAATGTGTTCAGGTATTCAGCTTTCCATCATCTCCAGAACCTATCTGCTAGGACTTGTGCATGGATCCAGGCTCGCCCATATGTGTTGTCAAGTGAAGCATTGTCATTTGTCTGCATCTGGATACCATCTACATTCATCCTCAGGGCATGGTTAGGGGTTAAAGCTTCTGGTTCTGTGACATCGCCCGGGATCGCAGTATGAGGGCGGCTATTCGTCCTTCAACTGCTTTGCCTGGTGAATGGCCATTGCTTCATTCTCGACAGATATCAAGAGGCCATCTACATAGAAGTTCTCTTTTACATCTGCTAATTTGGTCTTAGATAGCGTCCTTAGAAGAGCAAATGATGCACATGTGGGGCTCCAAACACCTCCAAATAAGTGCACAGTCATGCGATATACTTTCGGCCTCGCAGAGAAATCCCCCTTTTTTGGCCACCACAAGAACCTTAGAACATCATGATCCCTTGGGGTGACCTTTACCTGGTGAAACATAGCCTTGATATCAGCAGCTACTGCAATTCTTCTTTCTCTAAACCGGAGCAGTATGCCCAGCAGGTCATTCATCAAGTCTGGGCCTTGCATGACCTGCTTATTTAGGGTGGTGCCTTCAAAGGAAGCAGCACAGTCGGACACTATGTGTATTTTCTCAAGTTTGTTAGGATTGAATACCGGGTGGTGTGGTAGGTACCATGTCTTCCCTGGCGGTCCTACTCCCTTTGCCTGAGTAGAAACCGGGTCTCGTAGGTGTGGCCAGCGAGTGGTGTTCAATTGGCTCACTCTAGCTTTGATCAGACCTTCAGGGAAGGAATCGAGGACGATCACCTGACGGAGTCGCATAGTGGTATTCTTTCCTGTGTCAGTGTAGTAATCACCGTTGTCTCTCTTCTCTCCTTTGGCCGAAGCATTTCTACTACCTTGATGGAACAGAAAGAGCAGGAACTACCGGAGTCCAGCAAGGCACATGTCATCAACAGCTGTTACTATCACTTAAACAATGGGGGGGGGGGGGCACCTCGCTCCTTACAGCTTCCACCTGTGCTGTCGTTAAGCCCTCCTTCTTTGGCAGTCCCATACAGTGGGTAATGTACCTTTTCACCTTTGTATCGCAAAGGTCAAATAAGCGGTTCAGTTTTACCTGTGGGTGCATAGAGGTGCGAAGTACTTCTTGCTTAAACCGACTCCGGTAGGCCCAATACTCCTCAGGACTACTACCATTTAGCTTGGGAAGTTTTACTTGCAACATTTGTATTACCTCCACAAATGTTTTTTTGTCAAGCTCCTTGATCGGATGGTTTTTTGAGCGGGAGCGGTTCTTCTGGGATTTGCGAATTTTTCGTTTGGGCCGGTGTGCTATCATGGCACCATCATCACTTGAAGTTTCAGTAGTGCTGTGTTTTCGAAGTCGTTTAGATCTCCACTGTTTTTCGTCGATGCTCGATGATTCTGATTCAGTGTCTGAGCAGCTGTCCTCATCACTTGTGGATTCTGATGTAGTGCATTTTCTTTTGCCTTGATTTCCGTTTTTTTTTTTATTGTCATTGTCGTCCTTATGGCTTTCCTTCCTTGCAAGGTTTCTCCAGAGTCCGTTTAATTCTTCTATAAACATCACTCCATAGGATGACAGGGTCTGCCATGCGACTTTCCGAGTGAGGGTCACGCTGGCCAGAGCTGTCGATGGGGTAGGCTCGGGAACTTTCCTTCCCCCTATGTTCACTCACTGGACTAAGAGGAGTCCCTTCTCCAGAATTAATGATGGAGCAAACCTGGGGACTTCCTTCCCCTTTTGATTTCCCCCTTTGACATTCCAGGACCAAGAGGTGCGAGAGGTGTTTCTTCACCTGTTCTTCCCCATCAGGTTCGCGATTTTCAGACTCTTTTATATCCTTGTCCGTCCACACCACATCGTCTCTAGCAGTGTCTATTTCCACCTCCATCCTTTCTTACATCCACCGACTATTTCCTGCGGGAGACGCATCTCCTGACATCTGATCAACACAGTGTGGGCGTCCTGTTCTTAGTCAATGAGTCACCGTGTGTTTTTTAACTCTGCAAGAATGCAGCACCATGGGTTTTTCACTCTGCAGGAATGCAGCACCGTGGGTATTGACTCTGCAGGAATGCAGCACCGTGGGTATTTGACTCTGCAGGGATGCAGCACCGTGGGTTTTTGACTCTGCAGGGATGCAGCACCGTGGGTTTTTGACTCTGCAGGGATGCAGCACCGTGGGTTCTTGACTCTGCAGGGATGCAGCACCGTGGGTATTTGACTCTGCAGAAATGCAGCACCGTGGGTTTTTGACTCTGCACGAATGCAGCACCGTGGGTATTTGACTCTGCAAGAATGCAGCACCGTGGGTATTTGACTCTGCAAGAATGCAGCACCGTGGGTTTTTGACTCTGCAGGGATGCAGCACCGTGGGTTTTTGACTCTGCAGGGATGCAGCACCGTAGGTTTTTGACTCTGCAGGGATGCAGCACCGTGGGTATTTGACTCTGCAAGAATGCAGCACCGTGGGTATTTGACTCTGCAAGAATGCAGCACCGTGGGTATTTGACTCTGCAAGAATGCAGTACCATGGGTATTTGACTCTGCAAGAATGCAGCACCGTGGGTATTTGACTCTGCAAGAATGCAGCACGTGGGTATTTGACTCTGCAAGAATGCAGCACCGTGGGTATTTGACTCTGCAAGAATGCAGCACCGTGAGTATTTGACTCTGCAAGAATGCAGCACCGTGTTTTTTTTCACTCCTTAATGAACACAACACTGTGGGTTTTCAACTTCTTAATAAACACAACACTGTGGGTTTTTAACTCCTTAATAAACACAACACTGTGGGCTTTTTAACTCCTTAATAAACACAACACTGTGGGCTTTTTAACTCCTTAATAAACACAACACTGTGGGCTTTTTAACTCCTTAATAAACACAACACTGTGGGCTTTTTAACTCCTTAATAAACACAACACTGTGGGCTTTTTAACTCCTTAATGAACACAACACTGTGGGCTTTTTAACTCCTTAATGAACACAACACTGTGGGCTTTTTAACTCCTTAATGAACACAACACTATGGATTTTTACTGTACTGACCACCGCACACTGATTCAAACACATCACACGATATCGCAATTTTCCCTTTTGTAGAGTGAAGCATTACGCACGCAAGAACACCAACAGTGGGGCACGGACACTACGTCTGTTTTACATTTTTCGTAAACCGTGCGTGTAGTTCCCGTAGAGTTTTGTTGACTGGTGGTTTTTCAGGATGTCCTCGTCCCGTGCTAGCAGCTGCCACGCGCTGCCCTTTTGCCTTCCGTCGCTGACAGGGATGTACTTCACCGCCGACTCCGTGTTAGGTCGTCTTGGTAATTAGCACCCTTTGCGTTTGACTGTGGCCGCCGAAGAACGCCTATGATATGTAAATGGGTGTGGGGTGACTGATACCACTGCGTAGCACTCGCTTAAGGTTTATTCAGTAGCGGTCAAACCTGTTAATTAATACATCGATTATAGGAATGCGTGCATACAATACATAAAACCACTAATAACAATATATATTAGATTATAAGATAAAGAACTTCCTACAATACTGGATACATACGCATTGCGGGAACAGTCAGAATATCAGCTGATTCCAGTATGCTATGGGCGTCTTGACGGCACGGAGGTTCTCCTCGAACTGCCCTCACCCTTTAAACATACAAATGCTACGACGTCAAGTAACATTCTACTTCATATGTTATACATTAGTTGGGTCACGACCCCACTATCTTCCAGCATCGATCACATGAAGAGCCACCATCACTTCCTAGGGGACGACCCCTCACACAAACAAGTTCTGACAGGTCAGCTCTTATGGCTGATACGGACCATGTGTTGACCCGGCGGTCACAGCCGACTAGGCCTCCTCGAGGAGGTTGTGACACAGAAGATGAATTTTATACAATACAGCCTCTCCGATTGCAGTGTTACAGAATAAGTGATATACAGAATATATGATACACCATAATATGAAGTATGTGATATACCAGCGGCGGCTACAACATCTTTTGAACTTGGGATGTCACAGGGAGGAGTTCTCAGCCTATGCTGTTCAATGCCCTCATGCACAAGCTGGTGGCACATATCCCACTTGGGGATGGTGAATCCATTATATGCTACGCTGATGACATATGTGTCAGATCATCATCAAAAGAGAGGATGCAAATAATTCTCAACAAATTCACAACAAAAGCTCATGAATGTGGATTAGTCATCTCACCTGAGAAAACAATGGCTCTCAACCCATATATAATACCCCCACCCACTTTTTGCATAGATGACCAGGAGCTTAACATATGCCATAAGCATAAATATCTCGGGGTGAATGTAAATAATGCAGACCTGGTCCTTTCTCTAAAAAAGAGACTGGGAGAGATTGAAACTGTTGAAAATTCTTGTCAGAGGAGAACATGGCATCAGTGAAAGGAGTCATAAATAACTAGCTTGGAGGTAGTGCAAAATGAAGCTATGAGGATTATCCTCGCCGCCCCAAGAACAGCAAGGATAGTGAACAAGAGATCAGAATTAAACTTATCATCCATTCTGATAAAAAAATATTTATTACCACCATATTTGGGGTCAAAGCTCTGAGGGAATCCACGTATCTCTCAGATTTCCAAAAACAACTGCAACAGAAAATCAAGCAAGTAGACGTGACTAATTACACACATGCTCTGATACCAAAATCTCCATGAACATTACAAGATCATGACTGCCCACACCTGAGCAGATAGCCAGGGTGGTAAATAAACTTACTTATCCTAACTTATTCAGAACACCTTAGTCATTCTAAAATTGTACATAAATTTTCCATTAAGATTGGATGTACTGATACCGACCTTTCAGACTTTGCTATTACTAAGTGGGAACTGAAATATGAACTAAACAAAGGCAAAGCATCTGCCCAGGTGAGGATGTTATTACCTATAGTGTCCTCTGCTTTATAGCTCAGGTACTCTTTTGCACTGTATAGGTTAAATTTGCCTGGCCCTTTGGTGCACAATCTAATTATCCTATATCGAGACCAAACACTGATAGATACCACCCAATTTCACTAACCCCATGCTTATGAAAAGTTCTAGAAAGGATAATTTTGAACAGATTCAAGTACAGATTACAGGGTAAATGATCTCACATACTGTATGGATCTCTAACGGGATAAGCACACAACATTGCTTTGCGGGCAGAGTACTTTTCAAGCTCTAATCCAGGGAAGCACACTGTTTATCTTGATCTTAAGTTAGCTTTTGACATCACTAACAGAGAAGTTATCCTAGAACAATAAGTAAGCTTTGGCATTCAGAGTAAATTATTGAGCTGAATTAGATTGTATCTTTTGAACAGATCTGCAAGTGGGAGTGAGAAGTTTCACTTAACAATCCTTTGAGTTTGCAATGCCACAAGGAGGAGTTCTTAGCCCTATGCAGTCCAATGTCCTCATGCAGAAGCTGGTGGCAATATTCCACTTCGGGATGGTGAATCCATTATATGCTATGCTGATGACATATGTGTCAGAGCAACATCACAAAAGAGGATGCAAATAATTTTCGACAAACTCACAAGGTCTTATGAGTGTGGATTAGTTATCTCTGCTGAGAAAACAATGGCTCTCAACCCACATATCAATACCCCTACCCACCTTTCACATAGGAGACCAGGAGCTTGATATGTGTCATAAGTATTAATATCTCAGGATGAATGTAAAGGATACAGACCTGATCCTTTTTCTAAAGAAGAGACTCTAGAAGAGATTAAAACCATTGAAAGTAATTGTCGGAAGAGGACATGGCATCAATGTTAAGCTCGCTAGACTGTTTTGCTTGCCTTTTATAAGGCCAATTATAGAATATCATGCACTAAATTTGTTGCAATGCAAGGAATCAGAATAAATAAATCAGAAATAAATAGTGCAAAATCCATTTGTGATGTAAAAATGTCTATTTTCACTATATTTGGGGTCAAACCTCTGAGAGAACTCTTGTATCTTTCAGATTTCCAAAAACAAATGCAACATAAAATCACGCAAGCAGTCGTGACAATTAGTAAAATACCAAAAGGTCGATCCATTCCTCCATGAAATAACTCAACATTGCACCCAACGGTGTGTTAAAAACAAATTGCATTAGCAACAGTAAAGGAACACACACAATCAATGGACGAAGATGTATATGAATGTTATGCTGATGGATACATACAAGTTGGTTGTGCTTGTATACAAAAATGCCTTACAACAACATCAAGTGGATATGAGACTGCAAAATTTGGCCATGACTACACAAACAGAGTTGACAGGTATACTCCCTGGAGTAGTTTTCTGTGACTCACATAGTGCTCTTCGGCACTAAGGTCTTTCAAAACACCCCCCTAACGGAAGCCGCCTTGCCGCGGTGGAGGTGCTTGAGGTCCCAATGATCTGGTGAGCCGGACCAGAGGGCTACCCATACTGGAGGGGTCACCAGTGAGGATGAGACAAAATGGCTTCCTGGTGCACCAAGGCCTATGAGAGGGGATGGTGCACCCACCCCTGGTTCATTCCATCTTGGACCAGGGAGAACTCTTCCACATGTGTTTGCCGTGCGTGGCATCCCGTATTACCAGGAGACAGGAGTCCTGGAGGTTGAGCAATGCTTCACGCTGCACTCTGCAGCTAGCGACACACCTCTTTGGTCCTTTATACTGGTTAGATGGGTGGCTTGATCAAAGCCCAGTCAAGTCAATTGGCTGGTCAAATATGGCTAGGGTCAAGCAGGCACTGTTCAGTTGGTAACGCATAGGTCCTGCAACTGTCATCAGTATTGTAATAGTAGCTGCGTATATTTCCTCATTACCCCTGTGGCTCCATGGTGGATGGGGGGGTGAGGAAATGAAGAATTCTAATTTGTACTATAAATTTATTCTCCCTGACGACCTATGCAATCCCCCGACCATTCCCTCTGGAACATCACATGTTGTCACTATGGAACCTTTCCAGCTTCCAAAGGGCAAGAATGGGAATCGTAATGGTTCCTTGGCTTCCAAACCAGGTAAGAAGGGGAAAAGGCCTCCTCAATCCACTAAGGAAATCTTACCTGGTAAGTATGAGAGTATTTCATATTTCATAGTAAGTACCTAGTAGTAAAGACCATTGATGGTGTATCATTCATGGATCTTGATATTTTTGAAGTACATTTGAAAATAGTTGAGGTATGTCAACATGATCCTCACGTCACCCCACAGTGATATGGTAGCCTAATAGTTGAGGTTTCGTCACCAGATGAGAGTGATCGTCTGCGTGTGATATGCAACATTCCTGGGGCTCAAGTTTCATGTTCTCCTCACAAAACCCTCAATCAGTGTAAGGGAATTGTCTTTTCCCGAGACCTGATGAGGTATTCTGAGGAGAAACTGTTAGAGGAACTAGAGAATTTTAATGTAGTGGCAGTAAAACATTTTAATGAACATCAAAGTTTGACATGGTTTCGAACAAGTCAAACCACTCAGTCTTCCAACTTCGTCTTCCACTGCAGATTTGGGCATGGAGCAATCTTAGTGACCCCAAAGGGGAAAATTGGCCCCCTAGGGTTTTATTTCCCGG
>NC_051426.1:18953329-18958329 GCF_015228065.2 Penaeus monodon
ACACAAACAAACAAAAAAAAAAAACCTAGAACACACAAAAACACTTTTACACAAACTTTTTCATCATCTTTTAAACGGTGGGTTCAGTCTGAGCCGCCGTGGTCACAGCATGAAAACTCATGACCCCGGGCACGCGCATACACGCACAACACACCCCCCACCACACACACACACACCCCCAAAACACACACCACACACCACCCCATACATGCACAAAAAACATCCCGAATAAACCCACAAAACACGCACGCGCGCGCGTCATATATACATATATATTTTTTCATTTTAAACAAATATATACTTTTATATCCATATAAAATATATATATAATATATATTTTAAAATTATATTTTATATTTTAAAATACGTATACGGGATACACAAAAAACACGCGCGCACAAAAACCACAAAACACCCCTACACACCCACAAACACACAAACACAGAAAAACAACACCACAACACACACACACCCCACACACAAAACACACACACACACGGGGGTGTGTGTGTGTGTGGGTTATATATTTTTATATAAAATATTAGATATATATATATATAAAATATTTTATATAAAATTATATATTATATATTTTGGACACACCAAAATTTTCACCCACCCACACCACACCCCATATATGTAGACACATACACACATAACATATTTTTAATGTTGTGTGAAATTTTTGTGTGTGTGAAATATATATAAAATATATAAAATATATATATATATATATATTTATATATAAATACAATAAAAATATAATATATTATATAATATTAAAATTTTATATATAAAATTATAAAATAAATATTTTTAAAATGTGTGTGTGGGTGTGTGTGTTTTTGGTGTGTTGTGTGGGGTGTGTGTTTTGGTGTGTGTGTTTTTTGTGTGTGTGTGGTATATGTAGGTATATACTGCATATATTTTACACCCAACAATTATATATAATATAATATATAATAAAATATAAAATATTATATAAAATATATATATATTTTAATATATATAGATTTTTTTCATTTTTTTTAATTTATTTTTTATTCATATAACCCAGTTTCCCCACAGACACATACATATATATACACCCTAAAATGCACACAAAACCCCAAAAAGACCCCAAAACAAAGCACCACCCCCGCCCCATGAAAGGGAAATTGGTATATGTAAACATATTTATATAAAAATTTATTGGCATATATGAACGTATAATTATATTTTTAAAAAATTTTATATAAAATATATATATAAAATATAAAATTTTTATATATATAACCATCTTTTATATAAAATTATATATAATTATATCATAATATAAAAATAATATATATATAATAATTTATATATTTAAATTATATTATATATGTTTTGTGGGGTGTGTGTGTGTTTTTGTTTTGTGTGTCTTTTGTGTGTGTGGGGTGGGGTATGTTGGTGTATATATTATAAAATATATATATATATTTTAAAAAAAAAAATTTAATATTATATATATATTTTTTATATATAGATATATACATATATAAAAATATGATATATATATATATATATATTATATTCATAGTAACATACAACTATATACTTTGTTTTTGTTTTTATTTGGGGGGTTCCATGTGAAATGTTTTTGTTTGTGTATGTAATAAAATTAATATATATATATATATAATATATAAAATATATTATATATATATATTTTTAAATTAATATAAAATTATTATATTTTATATCTATAAAAATATAAATATAATATTAATTATATTTTATAATTTGTGGGTGTGTGTGGGTGTGTGTGTGTGTTTGTGTGTGTTGTGTTGTGTGGGGTGTGTGTGTCTTTTGTGTGTATCGATTTTCTGTGTATGTTTTTTTTGTATATGTTTTTTATATATATATTATCAATATATATATTAAAATATATATATAGATATATATATATATATATTAAAATATATACAAAATAGCCACCCCAACCCCATGTGTGTGGGGTATATAACCATATTTATCTATCTATTATCTTCTATCTATCTATCTATATTATATATATATATATATTTTTTCTTATCTTATATAACTAATATATATTATATATATTATTTTTTATATTAAAATAATATCATATCTATTTATTTTCTATTATATTATATAATCAAATTAAATATAAATATTTATAAAATTTTTTCTATATTATATATATAATAAATTATTTATATTATACTAAAACCCCAAGAAACCCACACACATCCCACATGAACCCCACAACCCCCGCCCACATGAAAGGTACGTTTATGTATGTTAACCTATATTATGAATATTATATATATATTATATAAATAATATCTATATATTTTTAAAATATATATATATCTACATTAATATTTTAGGTATTTTTATTATTATACGTATATGTATATTCTTTAATTATATATATATATATATATTATATTAATATATATATATTTATTATATTATATATATAATTCTTTTATTATTATTATATTTTATATTTTTAAAACACCCACACACCCCACACACACACCCCCACACCCCACACCCCACACCCCCACCCACACACTTTATATTATCTAATATTTTTAAAAGATTTTAAATATAAAATAAAATTTATATATATAAAATATATTATTTGTGTTTTAAATGTGTGTGTTATGTATTATTATAATTATATATATAATATATTATTATATTTTATATTGTTTTGGGTGTTTTGTGTGTTTATATATATAATATATATATTAAAAAAAATAAAATATATATATATATATATATATAAAATAATTATATATATATTTTTTTTTTTTTTTTTTTTTTTTTTTTTTTTTTTTGTTTTTCATTTTTTTTAATATAAAATTATATATTTTATATATCTATATTAAATATATTATATATTATATTAATTTGTATATATTATTACCCCTAAACTATTTTGGTTTTTTTATCTATGTATGTGTTCTATAGGTATATGTGTGTATTAAAAACCATCTACATATTTTTAAATATGTAAATGTTTTTATTTTCCAATTTTTATTTTCTCTATATATATAAAATCTATATTAAAATTTAAAATACTATATATCTATATTCCCCTTTTTATTTTGTATATATATACATATCCTCTTTGTTCATTATATATATTTTATAAATTATATATATATCTATCATATTAAAACTTTTAATTTATATATTATATTTTTCTATATACCCGTATACACCCCCCCCATCCACACCCCATAGAATACAAAAACCCAAACACACCCACACACCCCACAACCCAACACACAACCAACCACACCCCCCCATACCCTTGTGCATTAAAATTATATTTTAAAATCTCTATTTTCTATATATATTTTTTTTAATATATATTTATAAAATCATTTTAAAAAATAAATATATTATATATATATTTTATTTTATTAATATATTTATATATATTTATAATATTTTATCTTCTATATATATTTTATATTAAAATATCCCAACAAAATATATATATTTATATTTAATATTATATTATATATATCGATAAAAATTTTAAAAATAGATATAGATATAGATATAGTTTATAGATATATGTATATGTGTGTGTGTGTGTGTGTGTGTGTTTGTGTGTGTGTGGGGTTTTGTGTCGTGTGTGTTTGCCTGTGTTGGTGGGGGTGCCTGTGTGTGTGTGTGTGTGTGTGTGCATATAAAATTTTAAAAAATATATAATTTTGTGGGCGTATTTTTCGTGTATGTTGGGTGTTTTTCCCTCATACATATACTGTTTGAGCTTTTCTATTATTTTTTTAAGTCTTCTCTCATTAGTCATATTTTTTGGGTTTAAATTTTTTATTTTTTATTTTATTAGGATTTCCTGAATAACTGAAGTGGGTCAAAAATTTGTTTATTTTTAATAAAACACAATACCTATTTTTAAGGATTTAAGTTCTATTTATAAAAAAAAAAAAGGAAAACAGGCAAAAAAGACTCAATAAAGGGTTTTTACATGGGGTTGTAGGTAAAGGGCCATTTTTCCCTTATATGTTTTTGTGTTTTTGGGTATGTGCTGTGCTGTGTATGTGTCTTTTTTTCTGTGTGCATGTGTATTTTTTATGTTGTTTTTTAAAATTGTGTCTGTGTGCTTTAAATGAAGTACCCACATTTTAAATCTGAACGTACTCATTTTACATTATATCGAAAATTTTTGTTTAAAGATTTTTAAGAGAAAAGGTCCCCTTTTGGGGAACATGCCCAAACCCTTTTTGAAATGGGAAATTCCCCAAATGTAAGGGGCGGTGGGAGTGCGCATTGTGTGGGGATAAAGGGGGGTTCTAAAAACCCGGTTTCCTTTTGGCATTGTCCTAACAATGCGCTCCCCCTTTCTGGGCTGGCGAGTGCATCATCTGATAATTAAATCAATGGATGAGAGATTTAAAAAATTGATCTCGGTATGTGTGTGTGACTGTGTGCGTGGTATAATGCCCTAAATCCCATCATTTACCCCTAAATATGTGCCACAGAATTATATAAAAATATATATAAAAATATATAAAATATAAAATATATATAAATTTTAATTATTTTATATATAAAATATATTTATATATTATATATATTTTAATATATATATATATTGTGGGGCGTGTGGGGTGTGTGTGTGTGTGTGTGTGTGTGTGTGTGTGTGTGTGTGTGTGTAAATACACACACACACCCCTAATATTAAATACATACATAACACCAACCACACACACACACACACCCACATTAATAAAATATATATAATATATATATATTATATTTATAATATATATATATAATATTAAAATATTAAAGTATATAAAATTTTATTTAAAATATATATAAAAATTAAAAAAATTTATTTTTATATATATAATATATATAAAATATATATATATATAGGGTTTATTTTCTATGTGCATATATAATGAATTTATAAATTTTTTAAATATAAAATATATAACTAAAAAAATATTATATGTAGGGAAAAA
>NC_051426.1:18959926-18962426 GCF_015228065.2 Penaeus monodon
AGGTTAAATTATCATTTGATTATTATTATTTATATCATATCATGATAATTTATTATTATATCATTATCATTATCATTATTATTTATTTTTTCATTATTATTATATTATATTATTATTATTTTATTATTATTATTATTATTATTTTTATATTATTATTATTATAACAATAATACCAATAATCTTTGAGATAATAATGATAATAAATAATAATTATTTTTATTATTATTATTATAGTAATAACAATAATTAATTAACAATAATATTAAAAGAAAATTGTATTATAATAATAGTAAAAAATGATAATAATAATAAACAAAAATAGTATTGGCAGTAAGTAATGTTAATAATAACAATAATAAAGATAATGATTAATATATAATAATTATTAAGAAGAAAAGAAGAAAAAAAGAAAGAATGATAATGATAATGATAATAGTAAAGAATAAATAATAAAAAAAACGTTTAATAAGAAGGGAAAATGCATAATGATAATATAACAGTGAAAATAGAAATATGATTTTAATAATAATAAATAATAAAAATGTTACTACACACTATACTACTAACTAATATAATAATAATAATAATTAATAATAAAAATTAAAAATAATACAGTATAGTATAAACTAATATTAATAATAATGATATACTAATAATAATAACAATATTGATAGTAAAAAATAACAATAAGCAATGATAATAAGGATGTATAATGGAAACAATATAATAATTATAATAATATTAATAATAATGATAATAACAAGAATAACAAAAATAATAATTATAATAATGTATAAACAGAAATAATAACAGTAATAATATTGATATTCATAATAATGTTATAATAATTGTAGTAATAATAATAATAAGAAGAAGAAGAGGAATGATAATAATAATAATAACTTTAAATAATTAAAAAAGTAATGAAAACAAGAATAGAATAGTGATAAGGATAATCATAATGGCAATTATAATAGTACTATTATTATTATAACAATAACAATAATAACAATAATAATAAACGAAAACAATGATGATAATGATAACAATAATAAGGATAATAATAATGTTTAGTAATGATAATGATGATGATGATGATGATGATGATAAAAATAATAGTAGTAATAGTAATAGTAATAATGAGGAAAAACAATATAATAATAATCATAATAAAAATAAAAAAAAATAATAATAATAATGGTAATAATGATAATGATATTAACAGTAATAATAATGATAATAATAATAATAATGATAATAATAATAATAATGATAATGAGGGATGATTAAAATAATGATAATAATAATGATAATAATAATAATAAAACTATAATAATAGTATTAATAATAATAGTAATAATAATGACAATAATAACAATAATAATAATGATAATGATGATGATGATGATGATGATGATGTAATGATGATGATGATGATGATGATGAGGGATGATGATGATGATGATGTGAGATGATGAAAAATAATAATAATAATGATAATAATAATAAAAATAAAAAAAATAAAAATAATAATAACAATGCTAATTCTAATACCTACTACTACTACTACTACTAAAAAATAAATAATAATGATAATAATAATAATGAAGAATAATAACATCAGTAATAATAATAATAATAATAATAATAATAATAATAATAAAAACAATAATCATTACTATTATTATTATTAAATAATAATTAATTATTATTTTATTATTATTTTTATTATTATAACAATAATAATAATAATAATGATAATAATAATAATAATGATAACAAAAGTAATGATAAGGATAATAATAATGATTATAGTAATGATAACAATGATGACAAAAACAATTATAGAAATAATAATGATACTGATAATAACGATGATGATAAAAAGATGATGATCACAACAAAAATAACGATGATAATAATAATAATGATAATGATAATAGTATTGATTACAATAATTATCTTATTTATTATCATTATCATTATTATTCTAATGGTTAAATAATAATGATGAAGATAATACAGTAATAAATAATGATAATACTACTAATAATAACAATATTGATAGTAATAATAACAATAACAGCAATGATAATAAGGATAGTAGTAATGGTAAAAATAATAATTATAATAATAATAATAATAATAATGATAATAATAATAACAATAATAATAATAGTAATAATAATAATAATAATAATAAGAGGAATGATAACAATAATAATAACATTAATAATTAAAAAAGTAATGAAAACAAGAATAGTAATAGTGATAAGGATAATCATAATGGCAATTATAATAGTCTATTAATAATTATAACAATAACAATAATAACAATAATAATAAGACGAAAAACAATGATGATAATGATAACAATAATAAGGATAATAATAATGATAGTAATGATAATGATGATGATGATGATGATGATGATAACAATAATAGTAGTAATAGTAATAGTAATAATGAGGATAACAATATAATAATAATCATAATAACA